>NW_027437181.1:40686479-40866479 GCF_033239565.1 Halichoeres trimaculatus | reverse complement strand
CATGTTTTTGTGTAGAGGCCTGGAAACAAAGTTTATGGTTCTTAAATGTCACGGCTGAATGACAGGCTCATTCTGATTGGTTGGTGCAGGTTTTACATCTGAAAAACACAGTTATGGGTTTGGCATGTTTGGAGAGGCACTTATCAGCAGATTTCCCTGGTGCATGTGGACAAAAGTGCTTCTAAGAACAAATGAAGGGGATTTTTGTTCTTCAGAACAAACAGCTACGTGTGTGCAAGGCCTGGAACAGAGAGACAATCCATCCAACACAGGTGTGACAGAGACACAGGTGGAACTGATGAGGGTGAAATCAAACAGGGGGGAAATCAGTGGAGCCAGGCCCAGAGTCAACTGGTCAGAGTTTTTCAAGAGCCAACAACGGGTGAATCTTAAAGTGCTCGACTAATGTTTTTCTGCTCTCTGCTTCGCTGCACTAGAAATACTTTCTAAACTGCCACAGTGAATGGGTCACAGAGAAGCACTAACTGTGCCTGGAGGAGAGAAGAGGGAGGAGACTGATCAACTGGCTTCACTGAAGTCTTTTCATTGGCCACATTTACATGGACCCAAATATTCCGCTTGCATTCGGTTTCTTTGCTCAAACGGAAAGAATTTAACCTTTGTATACACCTCATTCTGAAAGAAAAGAGCCAATCCGCTACTCTATAAAAACATGAACAGTTTCTCCACTTCTGTCGTGTCCATCATGAGTAACCTGCTTTGTTATTTCATTTGTTTCACTGTCAGCCCCGGCCAAACAAGTATTTGACCAGCAGAGCTAATGTAACCTGGCTCTTCATTTTATTGATAGACTCGCAAGTTCAATCATAGACTGTAAAAAAATGGACGTCACCTTGCTCTGCTTGAAGTAAGGTCGCCATAAAAACTGCTCCCCCTGGTGTCTGGCTGCAGTATGGGTCAAAAAACCTGGCTCCCCAGTCATTCCAGATGAGCTGTGGTCAAACTTTAAAAAATTAAAACACCTGGTAGAAATGTTTCCCTCGTCCAATTGTTGTGGTGATTTGAAGATATTATTCTGCAGCCTTGTATTCAAGTCCTCTCAAATTTTTCATTTTAATCTATCAGTAGAGGTTAAAAACATAGTTATCATTTTTGTCACCCAGCTCCATTCAGATTGTCTCTGAGTCCCTCACAGTCTCTACTGTGCAGACTCTGGCTTAGCCTGTGACAGGGCAATTTTGGCTTCAAAACTGTAAAATGGTAAATGACAGAGCCACGCTGTCCACTCTATATACAGTCTATGGTTTTAACAAACCGCTGCAGAATAACTGCTGCATGTGGGCTGAACATCATCACAAACAGATTAACTTGTGTTTCGCCCAGTGCTCCATCACTCTGCTGTTGAGCTTTCTTCTGCTCTGACCTCCTTTTTCTGCTTGACAGTCCAATACCTGTGTCCACCATTGTCTTTGATACCCAGCTGAGAAGACTGAATAACTGCATCAAAAGAACCTTCAGAGGCAGACTATGGAAAAGCCACTTTAGGGGAATCTGCAGAGTTGAAGTCAACCTGAGGTTGTGTTGTCTACTTCATTAGATCTGCTGTTGGTTCCTTTCCCCTTAAACAGAGGAATGAACCATCAAGTGTTCTTGGAAATGTCACATTGCAGTCCTGAGAGGCAATCAGTGTCAAGACCCAGGACAACAGTGAGAGCATGGCGTGGAGTTGGCAAGACAACCACAAGTGCAGCTTGCTGATGAATGTTGATGCCACGGAGCTCTTACTGAGGCCATACATCTCCTCTGAGTTCAGCATTCAACTCGCACACGCTTTGTCTGGCAAGTCCTACATCATCCTCCAAGCCCTGTGTGTGTGTGTGTGTGTGTGTGTGTGTGTGTGTGTGTGTGTGTGTGTGTGTGTGTGTGTGTGTGTGTGTGTGTGTGTGTGTGTGTGTGTGTGTGTGTGTGTGTGACACCAATGAACAAGTAAGGGGAGGCTCCAGATGAGCTGACAGATGTTTTTATTTGTTCTTAGTGCAGAGCTGTGCAGAACAAGACAGAAACAGAACACTGACCAAAGCATTATTCTTTGAAAAGTCAATTTTTATTTTTTTATTTGATTTTTTTGTACAGGTCCATGCCCTCTGTACAAACTAACTGTCAAACTCACCAACTACAACACATAGGGACACACTTGTTGAATGGACTTACGGGTGTTGCAGAGCCACAGAGCTGACGCCCTCACACAGCTCCCTGTTTCTCTGGGCCTCCCTGCTGCAGACGGAGCCTCCATGGGCTGGAGTTAATCACTGTTGACAAACGCTGGGGTTCATATTGAGTGAGTCTGAGTGGGAGACAACAGAGTCTGCAGAGAGAAATAAAGCTGCTTGGTATTCTGAGGAGTCACTTCTTGATAAGCCCGTGATAAAGCTAACAGACTCTGTAAACACAGACATGTTGAATGAGTTACAGATATTTACAGCAACAACATGTCAGGGTCACATCTTCGTGGACCTGAGCACTTCCTTAATGAGCCACTTTCTGTCAGGTACGTCTGAGATTGGATCTGAATGAAACCTTAAACATGAGCATGTTACAAAGGCTCAGTAATTTTGGAGACATTACTTATTTTTTATTTACATCTCAAGGTTTTCTGTCTGGTTTTGTGATTACGTCAGATTGACATGATGGAAGACAGCATTGCTGCCAGTTCAGCAACTCTGACTGAAATGGCAAAAAATGAAAATAAAATAAAATAGAATCAGTACAGTCTACGTCAGAGCACTTAAATGGATGAGACGGCGTACAGGCCAGTGTATTGGTGGAACAAGGGAGTTTGTTTGTGATTGATGAGAGCCATCTTCAACATGAAAGAAAGGTGTGTTCAATAAAATAGTTACATGTAATCAAAACAGTTGTATGATACATTTACCAAGTTAGTGTTAATGTCAAGCTTTTTTTGTGGAAAAAAGGCTGGAGGATGGAAAACACTTTGAGGTGTCAGGTGTGAGCCGTCATCATGGTGAAACATCGAGCAGGCCCAGTCTACGTGTTGTGGAGAAAATACCTTGAAGGAATCTCGTCTATGGAATGAATATCCTATCTTAAATCAAGAATTGATTTGAGAGCAGTAATATATTGATTTCACTCTCAGATTTTGTGATAATGTCTCTCAAAACTCTGCTCTTGCGCTCAAATTTGCTCTGCGCCTGCTCAAACTGTCTCCTCGTGCTCAGTTATTATGCTGCGCGTGCTCAAACTGTGTCCTTGCGCTCAGATATAATGCTGCTCGCGCAGATTTCCTGCGCTCACACTCCGGTTCTTCCTCTCGCGCTGAGGGATTTTTTGCTCACAGATCTCTGTCTGCGCTCGAAATTTTTTTTGTGGATTAACCAAAAGGAGGCTGACTAGTATTGACCAATCAGATTATCCCTGTTTGTTTATGGGTGTGTTTGCTGTTGTTCAGGCTGCGTCACATACGGGCGGGCACTCTTTCAACCTGGTTTATCAGCCCCTGACCTCCAGGGCTGTAATAAATGTGATTTCTTTAATTTTTTTGTCCACTGTTAAAATCAAATATAATTCAATAAATATACGAGCACGGTGTTTTTCACTGAAATAGCTATACTGTATACTCATAGCTGCATGACACAGTGCTCTTTGCGGTGTGCTGGTGGAGAAAAGTGTCACCATCATGAAGCTAGCAGACAACAGCTCCCATAAAAAATGGACCGACAGAGTCAAGAAAATCAGGCAAGTTGTTTTAAATTCATTTTAATGAAAACTACATTGGGCTGTGCACTGAATATTTGATCGCAAATCTGCGCGAGCAGCATTATATCCGAGCGCAAGGACACAGTTTGAGCACACGCAGCATAATAACTGAGCACGAGGAGACAGTTTGAGCATGCACAGCGTTATAACTGAGCACGAGGAGACGGTTCGAGCAGGCGCAGAGCAAATTTGAGCGCAAGAGCAGAGTTTTGAAAGTCAATATCACAAAATCGGAGAGTGAAATCAATAAAATACTGCTCTCAAATCAATTTAAAATGCTCTTGATTTAAGATAGGATATTCATTCCATACTCGTCCCCCTGATTTCCCATCCTGTGAGGAGAGGATCATCAATCATCAGTGACTAGTGGTGCATATCACATTCTTCCTGCACTTTATTTACCACCATCACGTTGTCAACCCCAACAGGTGGTACATAGATCTTCTCACTGGTACCCACATCCAGCATTGTGACAGGGCCTGGAGAGCTGACAAGGTACAGATCTGGAGACAAAGGGGGATGGTACTAAGGTGAAACAGAATTTTACATCCGTTTTCGGACTTTTAAAAACTCTGTGTCATGTTGAATTATTTTAGACCATTGATATGATTAACTTACAGTGAAACGGCTTTCTGACCATCTGGCGCTGACTGCGTGGAATGATGGTTTGCAAAGACACACCATGATGGTGCTATGGGGCACTCTGTTCTGAGTGGTTCATAATGACCATGATAGCTTGTTTGTAATTGGTGAATCTATCACCAAAGTATGAACAATAAGTGAGTCAACACATCATAAGGGTTCATATTAATCAGAAATACAATATTCATAACTGTTTTTGTACATGATACACAAATTAGTATAAGTAGTAACTAATGCTCAAAGGAAGAATCTGTGGGAATTTCCTGAAAAATAAAATTTCACACAGTTACAGAAATAATCCTGCTTAATCACCTCCTATGAGGCTCTTTAAATGTGTGTCAGTGTCTGCCTAGACCCCCTCCTGTGCCTGTATGTTGATGTTTTGGTTGTTTGGGGATGTTCTGGGTGGAGCGTAAGTGTGGTTACACCAGCCAATCACAAAGCACACAGTGCACAAGTGACTTAAATCATAGTGTTACACATAAGACCAGTAGAAATATGTTTGTTACTGAAACATTCGCTTTCTGAGAAGTGTGTTTGTTCATATTCTGGCTTAGGCTCTTTCTGCATGAATTCCTGCATCAGTGTGGTGGGTCATGGAGGGGATCAGCTCATAGCTCTGCCAAGGCGTTAATCGCAGTTGCTTTAATCGCAGCCTTCAGCTTGTCTGTGTTACTGGGTCCGGTTTTCTGGTCTCCTGAGTTAGCTGGCCACCCAAGCACAGTACCACCAGGTTTATTGAAGCAGCTTTGGCTTTTCTGGCGCTGTGGGCAGGAGCCAAGTCCTGCTGGAAAATAATTCAGCATCTCCGTTAAGCATGAAGTGCTCTAAAGTTTCCTGGTTAACGTCTGCACTGACTCTGGACTTCAGAAAACTCAGTAGACCAACAGCAGCAGATGACATGGTACCCTAAACCATCAGTGACTGAAACTTGACTTTCATCTGAAAAGAGGACTTTGGATGACTCTGTCCAGTTCTTTCCTCCTTAGCCTAGGTAAGATTGATCTGATGCGGTCTCTGGTTCAGAAGTGGTTTGACACAAGGAACAGGGCAGTTGCAGTTAGATTCTTTAACCTGTCTGTGCGTGGTGGCTCCATAGACTATTTATTGGATGTAGTGTCTCCGACGTCACCCGTCTATTTCTGAAACTGATTTTTGAGTCTGTAGCAGTCATGTTGGATGAAGTGATACAGGCTTCGAGTCTCCGAAGTCGCAGCTTTGGGGTGCCTGTCAGTCACATGAGATGAGCTGTGCATATGAATGGACGGACTTGGGATCTTAATAACACCCAACAGTGTGGGCCAACAGTAAAGTTAGTGATTCAGACTGGAGATGTTTTTTGTACCAGGCTGTAAATAGGTTAATTTCTGCTGTCAAAACAGCTTTTTTTGGCTTGGTGTGTTTGTGACTTCCTGTCCTTCCAAAGCCAGCCTCAAGGAACAGCAGATTTTTAAGTGGCTCATGGTGCTCTGACTCCAGCCTCAGTCCACTTCTTGTAAAATGTGCATTTCACAATAACAAGATTAAAATAAAACCTGTGAGTGAAAGAGAGGAAGAAAGTCTGCCCTTGAGCTTTTTCCTCCATGGAGAACCCATTCACATCAGGCCAAGGACAAATGAACCAACATTAAGCAGCATAAGAGACAAGAAGTGAGTTTCCTTTGAGTTTCCTGCAGGGAGGAGGGGGTGGTACAGTTCAGAGGCTGGCACTATGCCAGATAAAGGGCTAACTGTCACAGTTCATGTTTCAGTACAGATCAGAATTTCTAGATTTACTCCAGTAGTGAATGTCAGTGTCTCTTTTTCTGCCTCTCTGTGTGACGCTGTCCTGACTAAAAGCTGTCCCTCCCTCAGCTCCTCTCTGAGCTGCAGACTCACAGCATGGCAAACATCCTGGCCTATGAAAAATGAATGTGTTCCTTTGATGGGGTAAACATCTGAAGCTGCACTTCTGGGAAAGTGCGTGATTAATCACGAGGGTGGCCGCGGTGACTCAGATGACTCTGCGCAACAAAAAGCCAAGATCAGAAAGAAGACCAGAGTCTGGAGGACGCACGGTGAAGTACGCCAGAACAAAAAACACTGATGATTGGCAGGACACACACACACACACACACACACACACACACACACACACACACACACACACACACACACACACACACACACACACACAGACAGCCTCACAGAAACACTGCCTGCTTGTTTGGGTGGAGGAGAAATGTGTCGGCTCATTAGTCTTTGGTATTAAAATGAATAATGATAAATAGACTGGAGAGTCATTTCAGTTTCATTTCTAACGATGTCTTTCCTCTGATTGAGAATCTGATGCCTTTAAGGCTCCCTGTGATGTTAAACACACCCCTTTCTCTGAGGGGAGAGTCTGTTTTGAAGTGGACTCTGGGTACTCTGTGCTCGGTCCAGCAGGTTTTATTTGAGGTCATTGCTGCTGCGCCCTCTGACTGCATTATTTACCTAACAGTGTCTCTGCTAGGACACCAGGTTGCTCAGGCTCATGAAAAGTTAGTTGCTTTTTCGTCAAGAAGGAAACTCCATGAGATTTAGCTGTGCCATGGCTCAGTGCAAATGTCCGGCTCTGTCAAAGGGAGGCTGTCTTTGTTTTGTTTCAGTGTGTGGCTGTGAGGGGTACTTGTTAATAGTCAGTAGTTTAGCCACAGGGGTTTCCTGTCAGCTCGACCCTGTTGTTGAGGAAGCCAAACAGGTTCAAACACGTTTCTGCAGCTGCAGCGCACTGAGCGAGTGTTTGGGTCTGTAGGCCTGATGAAAACCATGCCCTCAGACTGGATAAAAAAGAGAAAACTCTAAATCCAGTGTACACAGCAGACATGGGAAAAACACAGCCTGCGGGCCACTTCTGGCCCTTTGGGCGTCCCTGTTAGGCCAGTACGAGGACAATCATAAAACAGAATAAAAATAAAAAACAAAAATCATGCTTTGCACACAACTGTGCTGCTTTTATTGTTAAAAGCTTGGCTTGTTTCTATGAACCAGGGGTCTGCAATTGTTACGATCAAAGGAGTCATTATGTCTCATCTTAAGTGGGTGAGGCTCCAGAGCCGCAGGTTGAAGACCCCTGGTATGGACGCACTTTAGCCCTGCGTGTGAACAAGTGAAGTTGAACCAATCCAGACACAGATCCTCTGTCACCGATGATCACCTCTTAGCTTCCCATAGCCACCTCAGAAATGTATCCAGATTTCAGTGAGCTTCTTCAAGCCCAAGACTGAAAAGATTTTCCTCACTGCAGATGTAAAATGAAGGGAAAAAACAGTCAAGTTTTTTTCTTCCTTCTCTCCTTTTCTTTCTATAAAGCTGTCATAAAGTTTTCTTAATTATCCGTGGAGACAAGCTTAAAATAAAGTAAAACACTAAGGCCATGATTATTTTTGTTTTTACTGTGTATTTCGTCCATAGGAGAATTTCCCTATGTGACCTACACCACAGCATCATATATGTACACACACACATACAGAACATCTGTATTCTTCTGGTTACCGGTGGCAGCTAACAAATAAAAGTAAGAGCATTTTATAATGGAAAAAACATTTATGTTGAGCTGAATTAAGTTCACATTGTTGATACAGCTCTTGGTTTCTCTGTGGCCCTGTGTAAAGACTAGCTGCCCGCCCCTGGTCCACAGTGGTCTTTTAATGATCTACATGAGGTGCTTGAGCTGGTGCCGTCTTCAGAGGTTGACGGCCTAACTTCTGTTCCCGTGTCTCACCAAAAAGGCCAAGCTGGGGTTAATACACAAACATTGACATGACTATTGGCATATACCATATGTAACCACAGTTCAGGAAGATATAAAAGTCAATATAGTCAATATATATATATATATATATATATATATATATATATATATATATATATATATATATATATATATATATATATATATATATATATATATATGTACAAAATGCACATTTCGATCCGTCATAATCCAGGCCAGATGTCTGAAGCATTATCATTTCAGCCTGTGGAAGCACAAGAGATCACACCATGACAACAGCACACCTCTCATATCTCAGACCTGAAAGATTCATTAAGGTGAATCAGAACTCTGTATCAGAAACCAATGGTGGACATCTCAGAGACTACGTCCTTTTATTATACAAACTATGAACATGACAGAGCACTGGGTACCATAAGGAAGGCAGAGTCGTGTCCATGTGAGGGTGCAGAGTGGACCTCAGCGTGCAGACTGCAGCTCCTCTTTCAGAACCTGCTCTCTTCCCTCCATTGTCCCCTGACAAACAGCTGGCTCAGGGCTCACGGTGGGACTCTTCCTGTTGAAGGACACGTTGATTGTGCAGACGGTACATGAGGCCTGTGCTCACTGTGCTTAATCCTCTATTTATGCACCCAGCTCTCTGAGAGAGATGTAAAGGGGACACAGTGACAGCAGCTACCTGGGCCTCACAAACACAGCGCCCGCCAGGAGCTTTCATCTGTCCGGGCTCTGCTCACTGTGCTTATCTTAATTGATGGCAGCCTATTTCTGGCTTCCACGCAATAGCCTTTCATATCACCCCCCCTCTCTATCTCCCTCTTCCCCAACCAATTTCCTCTCTCTCTGCATTTATCTGACTCTGTATTGTTGTCTCCTGGTCTCCCCTCTCCCTGACTTCACCTGTGCCCCCCCCTCCTCCGCAGTGATTTATTGGCTCGGCTCTACCTGCTCTGAATCCTGCCTGCATTATGGAAATCTGGAGATGCTTAATGCCAGCAGAGATGCAGGCCAGCTCCCCTGGGAGGGTGTTAAAGACACACACACACACACACACACACACACACACACACACACACACACACACACACACACGCACACACAGACGATGTATGAGCACCTTTGCTGCTGGAATAAGCGGTTTTTGGTCCAGTTCTCTCAGAGTTCATTTCCTGATGGTCCCCCGTGAGCCGTGCTGAGGTTGGTTCAGAGGTAATCCGGAGTGATTTATTGGCTCGTCTTTGCTACGTTCTGGTATCAATACCTGAGCTGGCTCCTTATCTGGGCTTATTGACGCGTCCATGGATCAAAGCCTCCCTAAGACTTGTCCTGGTTCTTCCACCAACCAAACAAATTGGATCAAAAAAACATTTTTGCCACTGCCATGGCGATCATCTTGATCATCTGGAGCCGGTAATGACCACCTTGGGTTGAGAAGATGGAGCTGGAGAGGAGGGAGGGATTAGAAAGCTCAACCGTCCATAGTGGTCTTTATTGATCCATGTCTGTGGTTTCATCTCCTTTGGGGACTGTTGGTAGCACACCTGACACATTTGGGGAAGATTAACCTGGAATTCCACTAACTAGTCCAGGGTGGTGTGATGGACTAGAAGAGCGTCTTTTTAGTACAGATTCATTCACCATTAAGTCCGGCCGTGCATGCGTTGGTTCGCTCTTCTCTTGGCTTCCCCCACAGTCCAAAAACCTATTCATCGGGTTAATTAGTGATTCTAAAACAACTCCAGGCATGGGTCAGAGGCTCTGTCCACCTGCCACCCTGAGTAGGATAAGCCGTAGAATGATGGGTAGATGGGTGGAGGTTTGGGGCCAATCCCAAGTCCACCCCTTAGCCCTCACAGCTAAAATACTCTAGATGTGTCTGCCTGTCTGTTCAACGTAAGAATGAATGGACAAGAATAATCAGAGTTGCTGGGAACATCATTGGCACTAAAAGTCACCTTTCCATTCAGAGTATTTACCAACAGGCCACGCTGAATGAAGCAAATAGGATAATACATGACCCAGCACATTACCTGTTTAGTGAGTTATAGCTGCTACCATCCAGCAGGAGGCTCAGAGTGCCTAGATCCAAACCAAACAGATTCAAAAGTCATTTATACCTACGGCGATCAAACTTGTCAATGAGCTTGGATGATCAGTGTTTTTGCACCAGTTTGCACTTTGTTTTTGCACAGATCAGCACTTGGCTCGTTCAATCTATTTTTATATTTACTATCTATTGTGATTTATTGTCTTGTTGTTGTCCTTATCTTATGGTCATAGTACTGTTGTATGTAGTTGCAGCTGGGACAAAAGGTCCAAAACAAATTTCTCTCTGAGACAATAAAGGCAATCTTGATCTTGATCTTGTTTGTCTCTGCTCCATCACGGCAACCAATCAGAAAGGTTTCCACTCAAGTCAATGTGTCAACTTACACTGGATCCGCTCTGCCTCAGTCCATCTGTGTGGCTGGTCTGTCATGTTGCAGGTAATACACAGCCATCCTATTTTTGCCAGGCGCTAAGCTGTGACAAATAAATTCAGCGTAGGGAAGATCAGGACAGGAGGTCAAACCAAAAAACTACCCACAAACACCCAGAGACTTTCAAAAGATAATAAACCAAACACAGTCAACACGTAAGAGTACAGAGTTGGACTGCAGATGTATGTGGCTTATAGTGTTAGCCCTTGGATTTCCATGTTCATGTCTAATAAAGGGTGTCCCAATTCTCTGTAAGGTTAAGGGGAAGGGGCACGCAGTCCTTGAAACAAAGACAAACTGGGACCTCTCTTTGGTGGGACCCCACCCAACCTAATCAAGGCGTATGAGAAATTTACCATGATATCAAAACTGCTGGGAAAAAAAAGATGATACTGGTGTTTTTACTAGATATTCAATCCTTTGCTGCTTCATGTAACTATTAGCCTTAGGTTGTATTTGTTGTTTAAGTTGTAAAATCATTGGTTATAACAATCTAGCTAACACTGCTGTAGTGAAAGTTAAAGCTAATGATACTAGACTTGGTTTTCATTGCCAAGTTTCTTTGGGAGTGTTGTAACCCTGTCCCTCAAAACCGAAGGCAAAGGAGTAGATGGAGGGGTGAGATGAAGGAGATTGGCCCCTAGTCTAGACGTAACCAAAGATGCACATCTTGTGTTTGTCATGTTGGTGCAGTTTCAGCTGATGCCCCTCCCCCGATGATGGCTGTCACCTAGGAGCGCGGTCACACTGGCCCATCCCAACCATGCCGTGCCTAAGCACGATTGCCCCCCTGCAGCGCTGTTCCCCAGCTGGAGAGTACGGCCAGTGGTCACACTACCTCTATATGAACCAGACTTTAGCGGGTATCAGACACGCGCACAGCCCGCCTTTGTCATCATGAAGCGTCTGTTTACATGAAGCGCGATCTCATCAGAGTCAGCACAATGAGACACAGAGAGCACTGCTACAACTTTAGAGACTTTTGGACCTATATTAAGTCGTTTTCACCCGACACAGCCCTCTTTCACCCCCGCTTTGTTTAAAATGATTGTCGAGTTATGCACTCGTGGTGATTATACGTAATGGATCGCACGCGCTGTCCGCGTGCTTGTGCTCGTGCTCGTGCTCGTGCATGAAGTAAACCGAGCCGAAGCCCACCTCTCGAAGCGTGCCGAAGCACGGAAGGGAATCGTGCTCAAGCACGACACAGTTGCGGTCACACTGGCCATTCCAAACGTGCTTTACGGCTGAAGCGTGCTTAGGCACGGCACGGACCGCGTCCTAGAAGGGATCACCTGTCCCGGGTGCTCAGCCTCAGAACTCTCAGGCTTCGGCAGATTTAAAAAGTCGGTGTTGTATTTCACTTTTCCAAGGTGGACTCCCTGTTCCAGAGCAGACTCCCTGTTCCAGGGTGGACTCCCTGTTCCAGAGCAGACTCCCTGTGCCAGGGTGGACTCCCTGTTCCAGAGCAGACTCCCTGTGCCAGAGCAGACTCCCTGTTCCAGAGCGGACGACTGTCCTGCAAACAGACAGAGGTGACAGGGCTCCAAACAAACAGGATCCTCAGTGTGTCCTATCAGGAGAGGTTGAAAGCAGAATGAGGTTGAGGATTTACTTCCTGATGGTCTTGACGTCCTCAGCAGTAGCCATTAGAGTTGACCTTGTTGACTTGTCTCCAAAGCAGCATCACCCAGCCTGACTGCTCTCGTCCACATGTTGACGGATGTATGGACAGGGTTGAAATGGCACGTTCTGGGACTTCACTGGACTCAGTCAGATGATACTGGCAGGTCCCCCTGACACAGAGGGTGTCTGACGTCTGTTTTTTCACCCTGACGACTTAGTCTCCTAGTTTGGAGCAGCTCTGCTTCAGGGCTTCACAAAAAACTCAGAGACACAGTTTACTATCACAGCGTCCTAAACTGAGTCCAGGCTGCGCTCTGCAGTCAGTGTGTGTTTGCTCAGAAAGAGATCCACGTATGAAGTTTTCACAGCGACCTGTAAAATGGGCTCTTTCTCTGTCTGCAGATGAAGCTGAGGATGGCAGACAGGTTACGGGCTTCTGTGATTGTAAACCTGAAAACACTGAAAACTTTTTTTTTTTTTCACACGTTAAACTCTGTTTACTCCGAGTTGTATGAACTAAAACAGATGCTCTGAATGAATTTCTCTGGCTGGATTTTCTTGTTTTCAAGGTCTAACTGAGCAGTTTTCATTATTACATGATCAGGTGAGAGACTGTTCTGTAGTTTCTTTCATGGACACTCAGTTTTGTCTTGTTTTGTATTTTCTCTGTTTTCCTTTTTTTGTGTTGAACTGTGCAGTAAAGTGTTTATTTTGGTGTTAAAATAATAATCACAATTTTTATACTTTGAGTTAAAATCTTTAAACTTTAACTATGTGGCACACACACACACACACACACACACACACACACACACACACACACACACACACACACACACACACACACACACACACACACCTCTCCTGATATATTAAATCATGGTTGGACCCTTTAACCCCTGCAGATGGATCCCTCAGCAGCAAACACAGTCAGAGATAATAGGCTCTCTGAGAGAAAACCACGCTGCCTGTTTAATGAGCTGACCCGCCATGACAGGAGATCATGTGTGAGTTTACCCTGGAACAAACACAGAGGAAACAAACGTGGTCATTACCAAACTCACATGGCTTCACTGACGTCATCACATCTTTGGTCTGTTTGGAGGTGGAATAAGGACGGTTCAGTCCCTCTAAAAAGTGCAGCAGAAACACGTTTAAACTTGCTTTTTCCGAGTGTCTGCTGAAGCAGTCAGAACTTTATGGATAACGATTTTCACTCACCAAAACACCAACAAGGAAGAAGAAAACTGACCAAATACAACCTGGAGGTAAAGAGTCTGTACATACGAGAGGCTGACAGTCTTCAAGAATGATGCAGGATAAAAAGTTAACAGGAGCAGATGGTAGCCAATCAACCAACCAGGAAGACAAAATATAATATGTGACAAGCCATTCTGTGCTGTTTTGTAGTTATTTTAAGACTACATATTAACACAAGTGAAAAGAACTACTGTGATCTGTTGGACAAATATGTTTCAGACAAATAAATGAGTGTTAACCGAGTGTAAAGATGACAGACCATGAAATAATTTGAGAGATTGATCACTGCTGCCAGTAACAGGCTGCAGGGTGTGAAGACCAACCTCGGTATAAACCTCTGGTTAATTCACTGCAAAAAAATGGAATCTAAGCAAGGGATTATGATTTAGTAATAATAGTCTTTTTAAACTTGATATAAGCCTCATTCAACTGGCAAGCCCAGAAACATGAATTTATTCATAATATTAAGATACAGAAATGAGGTGTTAATAGCTTGTAGCGAGTAAAAACATCTGCCAGTGGAGTAAGAAAAATGTGCTCGTCAAGTTTCTCAAAATTAGAATTAATGTCTTAACACAATAAACTTTTTTCTTACCACACTGGCATACTTTTACTTGTTACAAGCAATCTAGACTGTATTTTTGTCCTTCAATTACTTAAAATAACATGTACTTCTGGACTGGTCAGGTAAATGTGACTCATATCAAGTACTGTAAATTAAAAATAAGACAGAAACAATAGAAAAGGCATCAGTTTTTTGCAGTGTTCTGCTTGAGGGTCCAAGTTAGTCCAGCGTCCCCTGCTGGTTAAAGCTGGTGTGAATAAATGTCAGTAAAGATACAGGGAGGACTATGCGTTTCGAGCTGTTACGGTGACACCTTTGGCCAGATTTGGGGGTGTTTTTCCAGAATGAAGTTTTTTTATGAGCACCATCATCCACTCATGGAGCTTAGATGAATATTTTTATTGACTCTGGATTTTGAGTGTTTCTGGTGAACATGTGACCTTCAGAGTAAAAGCCTGAGCTGTTGAACACATCCAACCATCTGTTCAGTCACACCTTTGATCGAACTGGAGCTGAAACCTTCAGCGTTCTTTCCGCCTGTGGAGGATTTAGGTGATAACTACGGGTGATGCAACCTGAGGAAATCCAGCAGCCGTTCCTATGTGGAGAAATGAATTTAGCTATGAACAGGCTCTGAGAACGCCTCTGCTGTTTCACATCCTACATCAAGCTTCTCATCTTCATCTCTGAGGCAACAAGTGAAGCGTCTCCAAGCAGCCGGCTGAACTGAAGTGAAGATACACAGCTCTCAAATACACACATAGAAGTGTTTGTTCTCCATGAGGAACAGGTCCTAGATGAGTCCTTGTCCTGTCCTCTGTTCCACTAGCTCTGTTTATCCCATGTTACAGATACAGGAAACATAGAGGGGATGGCATGTAGTGATGGGAAACTCGATTCTTTTTACTGGGTTGAGTTTAAATGAGTAACTCACCAAAGTGAATCGGGTTTTTGAGTCATTTGAGTCACTCGAGTCAGTTACCCAGAAAGTGTGCAGAAATCTATATTTCAGAGAGTCATACCAGCAAAATGACTGAGAAGGACAATTAATACACTCCAATGTGAAAAAAAGAGTGAAAGATCAACATATATTAAAGACACTTTTATTTTTCTAACTCACAAATAAAATAACATTAAATCAGATAAATGTAACTGAGAAAAATTACAAAGTTCAAACAGTGCAACATTAGAAAAAATAACTATGTGCAATAAATCAACTGAGACAGTAATGCTACGTATGTTGGAGCTGGTGAGTGACTCGTATGAGTGATTCTGTGAGTGAGTGTGACCCGTATGTGCTAAGAGTCGAGCCATGCTACGAACGTTTGAGCCTGCGAGTGACTTGTATGTGCTCTGAGTCTTACTGTGAGTGAGTTAGTGATCCGTACGTACTGTGGGTGAGTTAATGACCCATATACACTGTGAGTTGAGCCATTCTACGTACCAGCCATTCTCCCTTGATGTGAGTGAGGGGCTGGGCTACTGTGAGCTTTGTACTGAGTCAGTAAATGAGTCATTTGGGGTGAAGAATCATGATTCTTGAGTCAGTAAAGTGATTCTCGGGTATCGAACGATTCGTTCATGATTCGCACAACACTAATGGCATGGACCAATCAAACCAGGACCAGGAGTCAAACGTGGTGTTGGTTGGATGAGGATGGTGCACCTGCTCGTCCAGCTAAACTACACCAGCACCGCTTCCTTACATTCCAAAAAAGAATGACCTCTAAGATCTGAGGTGATCCTCTGTGGAGGGAAACTTTGTGAATAGATGTTCTTTTAAATAGCCATGGCTTCGACTGATCTTTCAAGACCCACAGAATATTGTGTTGTGACAAAAATCCCCCCCCCCCCCCCCCCAAAAAAAAAAAAAAAAAAAACTCTCTTCTTTCATATCTCTCTTCCTGTTTTTGATCCAGAAAAGAGAAAACAACCTCTTTTCATTAGATAGCACTTGTCTCAGAAGCTCCATCTTTTGATCCCTGTCGTCTTTTGTCATGAACCCGACACTCTTTCTCTCTGAACTGCTGCGACCCACTCTGTGTTTGAGTGTCTCGCCACGTCTCTATCACCTCGCATCTTCCTCTTGTATCTATGCTGACCTCTAGAGGTGGGAGAAAAAAAAAAGATGTTTTGAAGTATGGGGATTTTTGTTTAACGGTTTTAAGTTGTGATTTTTTTTGTTCAATGCTTTCTTTTTTAAATTTAAATCCTTCATTAACTTTTTGTTTATAAGTTGGGTTGCGAAAAAAAATTGACATGTCAGATCCCCTAAATAAATCCTGTACTGAGCCACATGTGATGTGCAATTTTAGGAAAAAAATGGCTCCTGCCAAAGTTTGTAGATATCATCATCATCATCCAATTTTTTCACTTGGACTTGGTGTTAAAGAAGCAAACTAAATGTTGCAAAAAAAAAAAAAAATGGAAATATCGAAGCATCCTAATTTAACTTTAAGAATTGAATCAGGAGAAAAGCATATCGTCCCAGCCCTACAGATCTCGCCCCACTGCTGCCACCTACAGGACCCTACAAGCCTGATGTTGATTAACAAGCTTTGCAAGACCCGCCTCTTCCTGTTGAAAAACATAACTGGCTTCTACAGACAACGTCAATGGTTGTAATCAAAGTGATGTTCATAGACGTCAATGGCAGCCAGTGAGTTACGACACAAAGAGCATGAGTGAGCTCCTCTGACTTACTCAGAGGGAGAGATGATGAGTCAGCACAGGGACCTGAAGTCTGAGACCCCCCCATTACTTTTTAAAAACACTCTCATCCACATTTAACTGGGCAGAAATGTTGCAGCTCAGCATTCAGCTCATAAAGTTTTCTTATCAGCAGGAAACTGTAGGTAGCTGTGGCCAGAGGACGGCCGTGGACAGCCTGATGTGTTTCTCTCAGGAGTGGACAGTGTGCTGCTTCTGTGGCGGGACGTAGAATAACGCTTTCTGACACATCTGCTCAGAGAGAAGTGAAACAAGACGAGTCAAACACTCCACTGTAGACTCTGTGTGTGTTTGTGTGTGTGTGTGTGTGTGTGTGTGTGTGTGTGTGTGTGTGTGTGTGTGCGTGCGTGTGTGTGTGTGTTAAATGAGGGTAGAAAGCTAATTAAAGCCGAGGTGAATAATTCAGAGCCCAAAAGCCGAGCAGCTCAGTATGACTTATTCAGTATCATCTGGGCTTGTAAATTTGGGATTTGGTTCCTGATCATCTTGAGTTGCAGGTCAGACACCAAAGAGTGAAACAGGATGATAACAGCGTTGACAACCTGTCAGGGTAAACAGAGAGTCTGAGCAGCCAGGTCGACACCAAACACCCACTTCACTTTATGATCCAGAGCTCAGTGAATGCTAACTCCATCACTGCCAGCTAACAGCCCTCAGGCTGCGGATAAACTGACTGACTGCAGGCAGGGCTAAGCTGCAGTGGTACGAGATCACGCACTCTGATCTTTGTTTGAGTTTGTTTTCAACAACAGATGGGATGGCCGGGATAAATCTGAGAGGGAAGAGGGGGAGAAGGGCGCGCCGGCTGGTTGAGTCGCTGAAGTTACTTGAGAAAGATACTAAAGCCCAAGTTGCTCCTGCTGCTGGTCAGTGGTGTGTGTGCATAGGTCTGAGTGTGTTAGCTAAAACTGATGGTTCCCTACCCAAGCTACCAGAGTGTGAGAGTGGATGGGTGAGAGACTGGAAAGGTAAAGGTGCTCTGAGTTGTGTCCCGCAGTTGTTTTGTTATATTTAGAGCAAATTGTGTCAACAGTTAAAAACATGTCACAAAATTCAAATGTTTGAGCTGGCTAACAGGCAGTCATGGCTGAGTCCTCTGTTTCTTGTTCAGTCTGGACGAGAAGCCAACAGGCAGGGACAGGTTGTTCCTGATCAGTCAGATGTCCACGTGCCATTAGAGAGCTCAGTGACAGATGTTTTGGTCTTTTGGTTTAAAATGATTGTAAGAAATCTTAAAGTCAGAGAGAAACATTTGCTAAAGTTATTTAAAAAAAATTCTAAAACTCAGAGACAAAACAAAGCTGAGAACAAACCTTGTCGTAAAGTCAGTGCTGGAAAACTTTTTTGACTGATGTGTAATAAAATGCTGAAATCAGCAGCATGTCCTTCCTCCTGTCCCTGAATCACAGCTCATTCAGACTCACTCATGGATATCCAGGTGTTTACCCCACCCCCCACCCCTGCAGACTGAGAGGTGTCTGTCTGAATTTATAAAACCAAATCATAAAAGTGTCATCTCTAATTTTCTGTCTGCTCTCCTCTTTAAAGTGTGCACTCAGGGCTAATGGCTCATATTGATCCGAAAGTGCTGGAGTCATTAGTCAACTTAACTGATGTCCTCCGCAGCCATTGTGACTCACACAAATTCAGATATATTTCCCTCACACGGTGCGCTCACAGGGGACTTTGTGTTTGCGTCTGTATTTGCCAATAAATGGAGCTGACAGGAAATCAAACACTCCACAGGGTGAGCGCGCTCTATCTGGACTCACGCCGCGCACATTTCTCTGATCTGTTCAGACTGATGGACGCAGACTCAGAGCTGAGGTACGTGTGCAGAGCCAGACACTGCTGAGTTTCATCAGAAATTCAATCCATTAGAAAACTTACCGAGAAGACACCACCGCACTGTGTATGTGTGTGTGTGTGTGTGTGTGTGTGTGTGTGTGTGTGTGTCTGTGTGTGTGTGTGTGTGTGTGTGTGTGTGTGTGTGTGTGTGTGTGTGTGTGTGTGTATGTGTGTGTGTGTGTGTATGTGGGTGTGTGTGTGTGTGTATGTGGGTGTGTGTGTGTGTGTGTGTGTGTGAGACTGGATGGCAGTATCAAGTCCTTTGGTCAAGTTTTCCTGATTGGTGGATTTTAGGATGTGTCTGCAGGGAAATAATTTAAGAGGCCTGAGCAACACCTGTCTGCACACACTGATTTTTTTTACTGTGCTCATGAAAACACAACAAACAACTTGCTGTGTGTTTATTCTGTTCCCTGCTTGAACCACACTGACCATTTCTGCCTGCACAATGTGTTAAAAGGTTAAAAAGTGAAAGTACCTGTCTGATAGTGAAGTCTACGTTTCTCTGCTTTGAAAAGGTTCATTGGGGTTTGGACTTTCAGGTAAAGTCTCACAGCCTCAGTGGATGTCAGTCTAACATGAGCCTGGTTCTGCCTGTTATCGTCTCTTATTGTCTGTTATCGTCTGTTTCAAAGTTCCCATTATGTATTGTTCTAGCGCAGGGATGTCCAACTCGTGCCATGGAGGGCCAAGAGGCTGCAGGTTTTCTTTCCAACCAAGAACTCCACCAGCTGATTCCACTGATTAGCCCCTGCTCTCTGCTTGAAGGTGAGGTAATCAATGGAATCAGCTGGTGGAGTTCTTGGTTGGAAAGAAAACCTGCAGCCTCTTGGCCCTCCATGGCACGAGTTGGACATCCCTGTTCTAGCGTCTAGTCTGTGAGTGATGTCTGATAGGGGGTTGACTCTTTAAACATTTCAGACACAGTGTCTCACCGTCTGTTTCCAGTCCATCTTAGTTCTTTCAATCATTCATAGGAGCATTATTATCATGAATACACTTGAACTCTGTGTAAGAGTCAGTCTTGATGTGGTCAGGCTACTGCAGTACCAAATAGTACCACAAGTTGGTGCCACCATTCTATTTTGGTTTCTATTACATACAAATTGTGTTGCTCAGAGAGTAAGTCATCGTTAGGTTACAGACCAGGTCCGCTGACAAGTCAGTAAAGGTTTTATATCAGTGTTAGAGTTGTAGAGGTCAGCCCAGTGTTCTCACAGCTCTAGCTTCCCACGGTTCTGTGTTCCCATGACTCCATGTTCCCATAGCTCTATGTTCCCACAGCTCTATGTTCACATGAGTCCATGTTTCCACAGCTCTATGTTCCCACAGCTCTGTGTTCCCATGACTCCTTGTTTCCACAGCTCTATGTTCCCACAGCTCTGTGTTCCCATGACTCCATGTTTCCACAGCTCTATGTTCCCACAGCTCCATGTTCCCACAGCTCCATGTTCCCACAGCTCTATGTTCCTACAGCTCTATGTTCCCACAGCTCTATGTTCCCACAACTACATGTTCCCACAGCTCCATGTTCCCACAGCTCTATGTTCCTACAGCTCTATGTTCCCACAACTCCATGTTCCCACAGCTCCATGTTCCCACAGCTCCATGTTCCCACAGCTCTGTGTTCCCATGACTCCATGTTTCCACAGCTCTATGTTCCCACAGCTCCATGTTCCCACAGCTCTATGTTCCTACAGCTCTATGTTCCTACAGCTCTATGTTCCCACAGCTCCATGTTCCCACAGCTCCATGTTCCACAGCTCTATGTTCCTACAGCTCTATGTTCCCACAGCTCCATTTTCCCACAGCTCCATGTTCCCACAGCTCCATGTTCCCACAGCTCTGTGTTCCTACAGCTCTATGTTCCCACAACTCCATGTTACCACAGCTCCATGTTCCCACAGCTCTATGTTACCACAGCTCTATGTTCCCACAGCCGTATGTTACCACAGCTCTGTTCCTACAGCTCTATGTTCCCACAGCTCCATGTTCCCACAGCTCCATGTTCCCACAGCTCCATGTTCCACAGCTCCATGTTCCCACAGCTCTATGGTCCTTCAGCTCTATGTTCCCACAGCTCCATGTTCCCACAGCTCCATGTTCCACAGCTCTATGTTCCCACAGCTCTATGTTACCACAGCTCTATGTTCCCACAGCTGTATGTTACCACAGCTCTGTTCCTACAGCTCTATGTTCCCACAGCTCCATGTTCCCACAGCTCCATGTTCCCACAGCTCCATGTTCCACAGCTCTATGTTCCTTCAGCTCTATGTTCCCACAACTCCATATTCCCACAGCTCCATGTTTCCACAGCTCCATTAGTGTGTCCCAAACCGCATACTTCCATACTGTGTACTCAAAATTTTTTAAATTGAGTGTACTAAGCATACTACATACTCACTGGCTTAGTGCGCAAATTTTGAGGGTGTAGTGCTGTCCCAAATCGCATACTGCCGAGGGCCGTACTTACCGGGAATGATGACATGATGTCGACCTCTTCTTCTTCCACGTCTAATTGTGACCGGCTTCCAGCGCTTTTCCGCCAAACACCACCACTATTTGCCAGCAAATTTTTTAAAGCCTTTTCAGTAGTATATTAAACACAGCTAATAACATGATCAGTGGTGTAGAGTTTATTAATGGGGGTCGGTGCAGCTGACTGAAGCTACCAAGAGCGCTACCGGGGCGCTGTGGCAGTTAAAATACATCCACAAATTAAATGTCTGAGTGGTGCTTCTGGTCATGTATTCACTGTGCAGGGTCTAACCAGCTTGTTATTATATTTACCTGGTTCACCGGGTAATGTTAGGGCCCCAGTAACTGTTAGCCCAATGAGCTTTGGCATTTGAGATAGCTGTTAGCTCAACTAGCATTAGCATAGCCCAGTGTTTCTTAATCCTGGTCCTGGGGACCCCCCTGCCCTGCATGTTTTAGATGTTACCTCACTCCAGCACACCTGGTTCAAATGAATGGCTCGTTATCAGGCTCGAGCAGAGCTTGATGACGAGCTGATCATTTGAATCAGGTGTGTTGGAGTCGGGTAACATCTAAAACATGCAGGGCAGGGGGTCCCCAGGACCAGATTTGAGAAACACTGGCATAGACTATCATTCGCAGAACAAAACAAACAAAAACAAGTTACACCACATACACAACGTCAACAGCTGATGGTGCTTGGTGGAAACAACACGTGTAAAAAACAACATCAATAAGTTACATTTATACATTGCTGCCAGAGGATGAAATGAGTGCGTTAAGTGTCCACAGCTGCATACTCAAAATCCGGGCCGATTTGAGTACATCATCCTGGTACTTTTGCATACTAATTTTTCACATACTATGCATACTGTTTTTCATTTTGACGCAGTATACTCAAAATTTTGAGTATTTGAGTATGGAAGTATGCGATTTGGGACGCACTACATGTTTCCACAGCTCTATGTTCCCACAGCTCTATGTTCCCACAGCTCTATGTTCCTACAGCTCTATGTTCCCACAGCTCTATGTTCCTACAGCTCTATGTTCCCACAGCTCTATGTTCCTACAGCTCTATGTTCCCACAGCTCTATGTTCCTTCAGCTCCATGTTCCCACAGCGCTATGTTACCACAGCTCTATGTTCCCACAGCTCTGTGTTCTTACAGCCTTGTATTTCCACAGTTCTATGTTCCCTATGTTCTGTAGAAATCATTACAATCACAAGCATTGTAAAAATCTCAAAATAAGATGAAATATGCTGATTGAAAAAGGGTTTTGGCTGAAGCTGAGCGAATAGATGCTGAACATTTTTTTTTGTTTCCATGGCTCAGACAAACAAAAAAATAGATTTTGGAAAACAACCTTAGCACTGTGGGATCATGGGCACGCTCCCATCATGTATGATAGTGCCTGGACACCTGGTGGTCTAAGTCCAGTTTGGTACAGTAAAGTGTTGTGTGGAAAGTCCCACTGCCCTCTTCATACTTGATGCTAACCTGCTAACCTGGGCTGAGACTCCTAGCTCTCTACACCTACACCAGCCACGTCACAGTTGGTTCATCTTGAACCTGGACTTCAGTACAGTCAGCCCTCCATCTTGGTTCTGGAAATGAGACCCTGTCACTGTGAGCCCAGCTGCTGACCCTGCACACAGGGTTCACAGTTCCTCTGTGAAGTCTGTAGACAGCAGGTCTGTGAGCAGAGACTATTCTGTTTCCTGTTTAACTGTTTGGATAATAGGTGTACCATGTAACTTGTTTGTTTATTTACCTTTTCCCAGAGGTAGGACTTAAGTGGGATCTCTCGCAAAGTCAAAAAGGTGCAGCGTGGGATGGTCTTCTGACCGGTGTTACAGACTGTCACAGGTCTTCAGTGTACACACAGAGACCACACTGGTTTCATGGATCTGACAACATCAGCGCCTGGTGGGTTCTCTGCCCTCCACCTTTCAGCAGCTGATTAAATGAGTCTGCTCAGCACTCCATCCTGTCTGGTTCTAAAAATAGAGATTCGTCAGGCGCTCCGTCTCATTAAAGCTGATCTCAAGGCTTCATGTGCTCTCAGCAGGCTCACGCCGGCTCTGACTGAATGACTGAACATCGCCGTAATGAAGGCAGAGCCGCGGCCTGATTTAAATCTGAACCCTGACCCAAAATGTAAATTATTAAAGGGCTGTTGTAGAGCTGCTCACAGCCACTGCAGATCAGACTGTCTCCACTCAAATGTCAGAGATAGAGCCTAATAAAGGTCCATTGTCAGGTTATTGTCATGTGACCTGCAGATCTCTCTTCTCCCTGCTGCAGAGCTCCTTTAAAATGATGTCTCACTGGATCAACCAGAGGAAGCTCAGTGTCCACTGTTTGAGAAGAGTCCCAAAGCCCTTAATGCTTCTTTGAGGAGTGAGGAACAAGGAGAGAGGAGGGAGGACACATGAGACCACCTTTCACTCTCTAAACTGACAGACACACCCCTGTACAGTATATCTCTCCCTGAAGGGGACGTGGCGGCAGGCAAACCTAAACGAGGTAAGACTATGTGCGGACACTCAGCAGTGTGAAGTGTGTATCTGCTAATTTACACAACTGCTACGGCTTTAAGTCCAGAAATCTATTCATGGACTTCAAGATTCAAGGAGCTTCATTATCACACCAGCACATTTACATATGGATAGCACAAAATCTGAGGCTGAGGTCCTCAAGGTCGTGTTTTTTTTTTAAGCTGGATAAAAGGCACGCAGGCTCATATACAACATACAAAATACTTTACATCTGACTTAACATAATGACATAAACAAACCAAGACTAAGACAGACAAATTTAGCACTGCTACGTACATGAGGTAGTCCAGCAGTGTTTCACTTAAACTTGTCCAGTGGTCCGTGTGTTTTGTGTGCCTGGGCATGTCTGCTTTTCCTCCAGACTCACAGTCAACATCAAAGGGTACAGAACCAAGACACTATCAATACCGAGACCAAGACAGACTAAGTCAAGTCCAAGACCTGGTTAGGATCGAGACCAAGACTGAGACTAAAAAAACTAAACAAAAAACCATCAGACTAGTGTTTGTGTTAACATTACACTATGATTTGTATGAGTTATAGAACAAAAGCGCCATGCTGGTGTAACCCATGCGCGTGTGTGTGTCCTCTGCGTTGTGTTCTGGGTTATTATCGATGGACCACTCAGGAAACGGGATGTGGGTTCTTGCCTTTAACTTTTACTCGGCCACAGCTATATTTATAGACAAAAATACAAAAATCCACAATTCAGTGCAGTGCAGCACACGCTTCCCTCTCTGATCATGCCTCAGTCGGCTCTGATCTTATAACAAAAATACACAATATAATACAATGCAGATTATAAATGTGCATATTTTAGCCAAAGTATCAACAAAGATACTGAATTATCTATAATTAGGAGCAAAACCCTTTTTGTAAATTTCCTTAAACATAGGATTCATATTTGAACTCATATGCATTAAAGCTAACATTTCAGAATACATGCAAAAAACACATTATAAAGCTCAGCGGCCTCAACATTAAACTTGTTAAAACAGCAAATTATTTAAAAAAAGAAGAAATATCTCCATACCTGTATTCATAGACAAAAATCCACGATTCAGTGCAGTGTTTCTCGTCTGCAGCACACGCTTCCCTCTGATAAAAAAATACACACGTGCATGAAATTTGTGAGACCTAGCTTAAATTCTGCTGCAGCCCAACAGCATTAGCTCTTATTTTCAGAACAAAATGTGTTAAAACTTAGGCTAGAGACTTTATAAAGTTATAAAACTGATGTAGAACAAATCAAACAGTATATGAAATCTAACACTGCAGTTCAAAGATGTCTAAATCTCAAATAACACATTTTAGAAACGTTTATCAGCAGAGCGTTGCTGAATATTACCCACCTCTGATCATGCCTCAGTCAGCTCTTATTCAGGGCGCGCAGCACCTGTGCATGTAATGCCCGCACACCGACGTCACACACTGAATCTCTACAGGTAGGAGAGAAACCATAACTAGGACTTAAATAGGGCCAGAAATTTGTGTTTTGGTGAAATTCACAAGCTGCAACTTTATCATCTGCTACACTGGGGTTCAGCTGGACTGAGTAAATACTAGTCTGACAGGGAGACTATGTCCATACAGTCCATGGTCAAATCATGCTGGATGTGGTACGTCCATATGAGCATGGTTTGACTGCTGCATTGGTCTTCATAGACTGGCTCTAGCAAACTGACTGTGTCCAGAATATCTCCTCCACCACTGTCATTCCGTGGTTCATTATCCTGTCTGCTGGGTCTCAGTTTTACTGTAAACACTCAGTTCAACAGGAGGATCAATCTGGCTTCCCTCAGAGGTCTGAGGCTGAAAAAGAAACTGTTCCTTTTGTCATCTCATGTCATTAACGTCTCTGAAGTCTGCTGAACTGACAACATCATGATGCTGATAAGAAAGGCTCTGTCAGGTCTTAAGCCACCATGAGTACAGACTTCTGCAGCATTCAGTCAGTTATCATGGTCAGAACACGCTTCCTTCAATGGACAGAAACCTGGAGCAGAACCAGACTCGTGTCAGACTCACGCCTGCTGATGAGACCGTGTTGAAGACAGAGAGAGATGTTAGAGGTGTGTGGAGCTCTCTCTGACCGCATGATGACCTCACTGATGGTTTAATGAGTCACTATTATGCTCTAATCTCTTGCCCACACTCATATTGAGTTCCAGAGCTACACACACACACACACACACACACATTCACACACACAGGATTTCTGTCACTGAGAGCAGTGTTTCCCACATGTTAATATCCTCTCTGCCCCCCCCCCCCCCTGCATCTCTCACAGCTGGTGTTGTGTTACTTTGACCTCACAGACAGTTGCTGTCAGGTCACATTTACTCACAGAATGCTTTTAACAGCTCTGCAGCCACGTGACGCACAGGATACTGAAGTGATGTGGAACACTGATGCTTTAACATGAGGGAGGCCTGCGCTGGTCCCTGAAGGCCGATCCTGCTGGAGATCAGCATCAGTCAGGGAGGGGCTCGTACTGAGTCATCCTGAGCGCAGGTCAGTCTGCCCCACTGTATTAACATGACTGTTAGGAGGAGAGTGTTAGGCCGTCCTCAGTGAGCAGGCTTCAGCCTCAGGATCAGCGTGAGTACCTGGACTGAACAAGGCCATGGGTCATGGAGGTGAGCCCTGGTACACACAATGCACACACACAATGAGAGATTTAACCTCCTGCTGTTTTCCCATTGAAGGATTCACAGGGTTCAGCTGAACTCTGACTCTGAGGTCTTCTGCATACTTCAGAGCCAACAACATCACAGGTGAACAGTGCTGTGGAAACTGCAGGATACAACTTTAAAATCAACCACATTTTTTTCTAAAAAAACAAATCATTCCAAAGAACATTTAAATGACTAATATCGACAATTTGACCCAAACTTCAACTCTTTAAAGGTAGGGTCTGCAGGAGGTTTTGTTACTTATTAGTAAACACAGCATTCAAACTGGGCTCCTCCCCTTTGGCTCAGTGCCAGCAGCAGCACACACCCACTGCCTCCATTGTGACTACATGCACCTGACTAGGCATGTTGGCACAAGCTAATCATGGGTATTTGACACATATCTGGTCAGCAGAAAGTCATCTGTGTCACTCTTCATCCCATGCTGCTCTCCAATTTTCTTAAAACGTGTAAAAGTGGAGCCAAGCTTCACCCTCGTTTAGGAAAGAGCTTATATCTGTTTGGTGTTTTGTTTCACTGTGGCTGGGTTTTTCTTTCTCCCTGCTACGTCTTCTATGCTACGTACGATACAACCAAAACATCAACACGCAGGCTGAGGAGAGGGTTCGTAGCAGACACAGACACTGACACACATGTATTGAGGCCCAGAAGTGATGATTGAGCAGGATTATTTCTGTACAAATATGACATTTTACATTTTGGGAACATCCTGCCGACTCTATCTTTAAATAACCAAATAAAAAGTGTGTGTGTAAAATAGAGGAAGGGTTTAATGGAAGGAATGTCCCTTTTAAGGAGTGGTATTTATTTTAGCCTTTATTTTGTCCCTCCGTTGCCACTGTAGTATTTTTACATGATTTACAGCCCCCCCCAAAATCCCAGTTTTCTCTCCCCGGTGTTTTAGGAAACCCTTATTTCAGCCTATGACTAAAACATTTTTTTAGCTTCTGTCTCTTTAAGGCTTCCCTCTCCACAAACCCCCTTCTCTCTGATTGGCTAGTCCCATGGGGTCTGTTAGGGACGGAGCTATGGGCAGACCTTGGTGTTTGAGGCCCACAACTCCATTATGACCTAATGAGGAGGTTCTTACATGATGACCTCATTATTTCAGTAAGTCTTGTGAAGATCTTGATTCGGGGATTTCTACAAAGTATCAATATGTATAAGTTTGAAAATCTGCACACTTTAGTCTGAACATCCAGCATTGGAATTGATATCCAAGTTCTCAATGAGGTAAAGCAGAAATCCCCCTCTTTAAAGTCCGAAACATCTCATCCCACAGAGCCAACTCAAGTCACTGTCTTTCAGAGTGTCTTACTGAGGTGATCAGTAAAACAGTTCAAGGTTGTTCAAACCACATAGGAGGTTAGCAACTTTTCAGCCTGCTGGATACAGCGAAAGTGAGACTCAGTGAAGACAGATGGACTGAAGCTCCTCTGTAAGTAACTGATTAGATTCATCTTGTCTTCTTTTGAAATCTTAATTCTTTTAGTGTTCTTTTTATCAGCTGTTTACTACCGGAAACAGCTGATAAAAAGACACCACACAGCTGTCTGGATGACAGCTTCTGAAGAAGACGGCAGCATGCACGTCAAAACATGTCAAGGTAAAAAATACCTTTTTTGTCTTTAAAAAAGAACACTAAAAGAATGAAGCTCCTCTGGTCAGCCTCAGATAGCTTGAAGTATCAGGAGAGTTCAACCAGTCACAGGTCATGGAGGAGGAGGAGGGGGGAAGGAGACATTTGTAGTGAGAAGTGCCCCCCTTTCTGTCTAAACTCAGTTAAAACCCAGAGAAGTCTTTCTGTGCTGTCTCTGTGATAAAACACATCCTGTCTCTGTGAGCAGCAGACAGGAAGAGTGCTGCAGACTGTGAATCTATCATGAGCTCAGATGTTAATATTCTTGTTCTACATCACCACTGAGAGCAGGAAACACACTGAGAGCAGCTAGTCTGTCAGAGGCACCACAGAAGAAGAGCTGCTGCTGTCTGAGCTGAGAGGATGAGACACTGACAAAATAAAAAATCACATTTATAACGCTCCTTATTTTCTCCATGCTGGGAGAGAGCAGATCTGGTGCTGGGCTGGGCTGGTACATCTCACAGTTTGTTGAGTCAAACTTCCTGCTGAACCAAATCACTCAATAAACAAACAAATAAAAAAGGAATAAAACACACTAAGTATAACACAAACAGAACAGAATGCTGGAGGGTTAAAAAGCTCCAGCAGGCTGTGGTGATCGAAGCTGGATCCTGGGAAGGACAGAGACCTGGGGATTCTAAACTTTAGGAAGGGCCGGCTGGAACATCTGGCTCCTGAAAATGTTCATATCTAGTCTTTGCTGGTGGCCGAGGGGTGTCAGACGATTTGCAACAGGAATTCAACAACAAAAACACAAACGTCAAAGCTACAATGGAAGTGCAGCCACAGCAGAAGTTGAAAAGGTTTGTATCCCAAAGGACACATAAAGGTTGTGAAAGTAAGTAAAAGATTGTCTTTTTTTAACTTCATCTATAATAACTCTAACTTCGTAGGGATCCCACCTTTTAATATCCCCCATAGTACTTAAATTTGTTTATTTCCTGGAAAAAATGGGTCATCTCAAATTTAGCTTTATGAATCAATAATGTTAGCATTAAAGCTATATTTATCATAGCTGAAGGTAAAAAAAGAAAACACTAACTTATACAACTTATCTGTGTCCATTAGAAAAACTGTCCTCCTAACTTCCATTGTGGCTCTTGCATTCTTGTTGTTGCTTTTGCAAATCAGCTGACACCTACTGGCCACCATACTTGTCAGTTCTGTGTTCTGCATCCCGCGGTGGCTGGAGTCCCACTCCACAATGGGGCGGACTGATAGGGGAGGTGTTCTGTGTTTTATGGACTACCCTCTGGTTTCTCATCCTGAGTCAGGAGGATAAACTCTTCTCTGAGCTAAAGCAAGGACAGGCCCTCGCTCTTTGGATAACCAATAATCAAACAGATCAGACTCCCTCAGAAACAGGTCTGTGTGTTTGATCACAGCGCTGACGGCTCTCATGCACAGCGTGTGATGCAGGGCAGCGATGCCGCTCTCTGCAAAGCGCCCCTCATCACTCACTCTCAGATCATAACAACAGTAATGGTAAAGGTGATCCAAACACAGCTTGGTGGCCTCTGCTAACTAATGAGGCCTGAAATGAAATACACTCCAATCTGCAATAAATCCCGCATTATGGACTGTGATTTGCTTTTCAGTGCTGCTGTCAATGACTCATGCATGTGGAGCAATCAAGACACAGAGGAGACCATCAGTGTGTGTTTGTGTTTGTGTGTGTGAAGGATTTATCATTTATAACGACAACTCAACATGTCATCCAGCCGTGGTGATCTGTTTCCAAGACCTCTGCTGTTTGAGTTAAATGTCTGCAGAATGACGTGTGCATCACAATAAAGAGCCTATCCAGTCCTAGATTAAAGGGCAGTGCAGAGCCACTGGATCAAGTACTAGTGCAAGACCTCCAGCTGCCACTTCAGACAAACAGCTTTTCTTCACTTTGTGCAGAGCAAGTGAAAAAGGACACTTGTAACAAGTGATGCCACACAAGATACAGTAATAGTCGACCTCTCACTCTGTGACCAAGCTGGTCAAGAGCTGCTCGAGTACTGAGGGGATGTGGAGTGTGAGACACATTGGGCTCGAATTTCTTAAAGGCGCAAGCGCAGGCGCACCTGCCCTGCACTGGCCTTCCCAGCGTGGACAGGGTGTGACCAACGCACTTTGCAAGTTTCCTGCAGTGCCAAGAGAGGCGCAGTCAAGAAGCAGAGAGGCGCAGAGGAGCGCGTCCATGCCTCCCTCCGCGCAAATTGCAGAGAGGGAGGAGAAAAGCCATGAGTGGGTTTAACACAGCCGAGTGCTGTTTTCACCAATCAAATGAGCGCCTCTCCTTGCCTTTAAATGCCCTGCGGCCGAGGCGCAGTGTCTGATTGGTCTGACTGATCTCCAGCACTGCGGAAAGTGTGCTGGTAGCAGAGACGGTCAGAGCCGCTGTCCCTGCAGCAGGAGAATGGACAGCAGGGCGCATCGGAGGACACTAAGCGCGTCACCGTGTGGGCCAGCTCCCGGGACAGATGTAATCTGTTCCTTTGTCATTAATAGGAGAACAAAATGAAGAGACAGTTACACAGCTGGCTTATCCATTCAGAATACTTTTGATCCACCTGCACTCCTGGTTTGTCATCTCCAAATAGCAGAACCTTTGGTGATATACTTTATACTCTCCTGGTGTCTCCACCTCATCCTCCTTACAATAATGTACTCCATCTTTTTAGATCACGTTAAAAATAAAGACTAAAACAGAGAAATATGGGAAATCACGGGTAAATCCTGAGTGACATACATATATTTTGTCTCTTTTTTCTTCGTCTTTTCTCTCCCTGTTTTCTTTGAATTAAATGAAATGAGAGAACCAGATATATACTCAGTATCAGATGTTTAGGCTGTTTATTGTTTAATTGTAAGATGTGCATCAAACTTCCAGCTGCCGTCAGGTTAACTTTCCATTATGACAAACAGCTTTAATCTGACATCAGATGTGACGGGACAGTTAATATAGATATAAATGTATATGCTGGTTCAGACAGTTACATTAAATAGTGATTACTGTGATTGTTTATTGCATTAAAATGTGCCTGACACTCTGGAAACCTGCCTCTGAGGCTTTGTTGACATGTGCGCACATGTGCGCCTGTCACCAAATTACAGCTGCGTGGGGTGCGCTCCGCCTTGCGCCAAGGATAGACCAGGTTGGAGCTGGCGAGCTTTCAGTGCACTTTTTTGGCTCGAAATTGTCACTGTGCCAACATGAATCTGCTGACACCTCCCCCTGGTGCGCCGTCAACTCCCCCTGGCGCGCAGTCACACCCATCTCAGCGCAGACGGTCTACCAAAATTGTCAAACTGGCACACACGGCGGTGCACAGCACAAAACTAACACTGTACAGGGTACGCCAGGCTTGCGCCCTCTTTGCTGCGCTACGAAATTAGAGCCCGTTGAGTCTGGAGACAGTATGAGGAAGAAATCCAGCAAGTACAGGCCAGTTTAAAAGAAGGAAGTCCTCCTGACACCTGACTTTTCACCTGCAGTATCACACTGGATCCAGTTATCACACTTTTACCGGTACATAGCAAACATCTCCATGATGTATACCTATCTCAGATGAAATGAGTTTTTTTAACCTTAAAGGGAAATCCCCACACCTGTCATCAGTAATAAAACTCCTGTTTTTTTTTGACGTGGTTGCGCTGAAATAAAATATCAATGAGTAATACCACTCATTCAAAAAATGATAATAAAAGATCAATAATAATCAATAATATGAACTGTTTCTATGAGTTAATACAGACTGCAAAAACAAGCCGACCTTATCCATGGAACTGTAAGACTGCCTGTTAAAGTGAGAGCTTAATGTGAGGTTTTCTACAACTTTACAGCTGTGTCAGCATCTGAGCAGGACGCCGTATCAACTGAGCGATTTCTCAGCGTTCAAGTATTGATCCCACTGAATTGATTCACACACCCAAACCTGACATCAGCAGCCAGTGTTTGAGACATATTCATGCATCAGTCCTGTAGCTCCCGACCCCATGCCAGTCCACGGTTTTATTGGCGTAGACATGCCACTGCTTCCAAACGTGTGCGTGCACAAGTTGTTGAAGTCCTGTAATGGACTGGTATGTTTGACGTGCAAAGTTTTATGGTTTATCTTTTCTACTTTAAGCTTCACTTTCAGCCAGCTGTGATGTGTTTGAGGGTTGTTGGGGCTGCATACTGCTGAGAAGCCAGATCCTCTCCAAACCAGAGGTGCAGATTTAGAAAATAAAGTAAAACCTCTCATGTGTTGTCAGTTATGTTAAGTTTCACCTTTAAACTTCGGTCTTGTCTTTCTTTATCAGTCAAAACTAAACAGGCCAAACACCAAAAGGTAAGAAAGTGAAGACAAAGAGCTCAACAACACGTGATCCAACCACCCATGCTGAGAGATGTGAGGAGATGCTCCTTCATCCTGCGAACCTTCTTACAGGCTGAAACCTTTACCTCTCGGCTCCTTAGAGCTTTTGGCTGTTTTCACAACCTGCACTGGGATTATTGCTAGCACTGCTGACTGTTTTTAAAAAATTAAAATAATAATTCCTGTGTAAATCATTTTGGTTGATGGGAAGCGCTTTGACCCTGAGACATGGGTGAAAATAACTTTACAGACTAAAAAGGATCCCCTGAAAATATAATGGAGGTCAACTGAGGAGGAACCAGAGACATCAGGCACAGATTGATTCAGTTTGCTCTGAATCCTCAGCCCAAATCTGGACTAAAACCCCTGTATGTGTATGTCACATGTTTTATTCCAGCAGTGAAAAAAGGAAATGTGGACCCTTGTCTGGTGTTTTTTGTTTTTTAAATCTGTTGGAGCCCTGAGCTCAAGTGTCCTTGGATAACTTATCCGAGCTGAATCTTCTCCTGCTGAGTTTGTGAGCACTCTTTAAACCAGAGAGCAGCGAGCTTTTGATCTGCAGCTGCATTTCCTCCGCTGATCTTTGATGCTCTCAGGTAAGGTAAGGTCAGTCTTCCATGAAGATGTTTCCCTGCCCGGCGGAGGCAGCAGAGGTCAGACAGAGTTGAGCTGCCTGAGGTGATGTGAAGGTGGAGCGCTGACTGAGGATGAGACCAGTTGTAATGTGAAGCTGTAACAGACTGTGATGTTAAGAATGAGGCTGAAGTGTTTTCTCATCAACGTGTCCTTGGATTGTGCAGACAGCGGGATTCAGCCACAAACAGCTGAAAGAACAGGATTCAGATGTTTTTCCACTAACAGCTGACATTAGATGAAGACAAAGATGGAGGAATGTTGCCAATAGTACCAGGGATTGCTCTTGGTAAAATTCAGAGACCACTGGAAATGTTTCCTAAATTATCATCTCGACATGTATTACATCCATCAAATGTCTGTTTAATACCAACTCAATCATTCATCTTAATGGGGTGTGGAATAGATGAACTAAATCTGATTCAATAAGGGAAAGTATAAAAAATAAAAAATAAATAAAACGTCTGTGTTAATCACCTTCCTCTCAAAAAACAGTGACACATAAGGACTTCATAGGAAAAAGATCAAGAAGCAAAAATTGGTCAAGAACTACTCCGACTGAGCGAGATAAACACCAATCATTGGAATGTTACCCAGCAGCCTCAGGATGAAGTCATGTGACCTTTAAAAAGAGCGGCTAACAGAGGCTGGGATGAAGGAACAGGCTCCTGGAGTAATGTGTTGGTTTTTGTTTCTTATTACCTCAGTGATTCTTGTTTTTTTTTTTTCTCATGTTTCTGGTTCTGTTTTGTGGTTTTGGCTCTCAGTGAGTCTGTTTGGTTTTACCTCATGCCCCTGTCTTTCCCTGTCTTGATTGTCTCTCCTGTTTCACCTGTGGCTTGTCTATCCCCTGTGTCTGATCACTGTGTTTCTGTAGTCTGTGTTTCTTCAGTTCTTTAGAACTTTGTCATCTTGTCTTCTTTGAGTTTGGATTTTTGTATTTTGCACGTCTGCTTTTGGACTTTTGAGTTTTGTTAAATTAATATTTTTTTCTTTTAAAACTGCTCCTGGGTCCTCCTTTTCTCATGTTTCCTGCCACATTCTGAAACCTAGAGGCTGGACTCAAAAGCTCGAAAAAAAAAAAAAAAAAAAAGTCCTTCAAAATGAAAAGCAAAAAGAGCCAGACTGAGGTCCAACAAAGACCACAATGTGTTATCAACAGAAACCCAACGTCAAGATAAGGAGTCTGATCTCATCTTAACCCACCATGAATGAGGTCCTCTTCTCCCATGAGTCCAGGTTCCAGCTTTTCCCATCACCTGCTTGTCTGGGGATGGATACGGAGTTAGGTTCTTTTGTAGGTATCAGCTGAATAATGTCTGTAGTACCGAGTACCTATTCAGGTAAAAACAAATGGTACCATGTTTATGTACCTAAACATCCTTGTAACTGTGAGGGGGTGTAACAGTAGGCTACTGTTGGAAACTGATACCAATCGCCAGGTAGTGGGCGTTGGTACTGTATCCCTTCAAATGTGAAAGGTACCCTATGCTTGTCTAATAGTACGATGGAAACCTGGAGAGGCCAATGAGCCTCAGAGTCTCTCAGCCACTGTGGGATTTGGTGGAGGATCAGCGATGATCTGGGGGGGGGGTTCAGGAAGGCTGGGATCCAGCAGATTTATCTTTGTGAAGGACGCATGAATTAAGCCATGAACAAGGTCATTGAAGGAGTAAAATCTTTAAAAATAAGTCTCGCCCAAATACCTTTTCCATATTTCCTTAACACGTGGACTTCAGGCACAGCTACATCACTCGCAGGCTTTCAGTTTGAGAATAAATCCAGATCGTTTGGTTGGTTTGAACTTATTCTAGTAAAATAACAACAAACAAAAGGAAAAATCAGCTCTAACTAATTTACTTTAAAGATTAAAACTGTTTCTGTGAGCCTGAGGTCAGTGAAGGTATACACCACGAACTGTCTTTTCTCTCCTCTGCTGAGCACTCAGACTTACACCCTCAGTGCCTGTGGAGGGGCAGGACAAAGTTACAGACAAAAAATAAACACTGTCAATAAAGTCAGAATACAGCTTCTGGAGTCCGAGGAGGAAACCTGCTTCTTTCTGCTCTGACCATGTTCCCCGACTCAGAGGATTGTTTCTCTATCAGGACGATGCTCCATGCCACACAGCTCGGTCAGTCAGGGTCTGGATGAAAGACCAGATCAAGACCCAGCTCAATCTCCAGACCTGAACCTTGCTGGAAACTTCTGAAACGTGATCAGGAAGAAGAAGATGGTCTGAGCCATCAAAGAAAGCTGAGCAGCTGGAGTTTCATGCAGGGAGGGACCTGTGCTCAGGTGACGGCTCTGCTCCGCTCTGCGGGTAATCATGTTGGGATGTCACCGGTTGGTCAGAGACCAGGAGGTAATGTTTATGAAAATGATCTTGGTTTAAATACAGTCTGAGGTACGTATGTTAGTTATATAACCTACAGATGAAGGTTTCATAACCACAGGAGTTGTGTAACCAAATTAAATTATGTAACTGTGGTAAAATGACTACAGAGAGAGTAGATAATAACTGTTGTTCTCCTGAACGAAAGCCAAATGTTTGTTGGAGGCATCCATTATCCCAGACTACAGGCCGCAACAGCCTTTTGTGCTCTTCTTTTTTTTTTGTCACCTGATTTAAATTGCTCCCTGACTTAACAAGCCAGAGTGTCTTTCAGGAAAAGGAGCTAAAGAGGAACTTTCAAAGACCAGGCCTGTCAATGGAGCCGTGGCTGCACACTTAGTGACACCCCTCAAGCTAACCCAGCTGGATTAGAGAAACATCTGCTCAGCTGATCATCCCAAAGATGCAGGCCTTCCATGTCCGAGGAAGCGCTGTGGTCATGTATCTGAGACATTACAGGGGGGTATGTGAGGGTAATAATGCTGATTTTATTTGTATACGCCTGTCTCCTTTAATTTAACTCTGTGACGCAAAGCAGAGAGACGGCGATCAGCAGTCGTTACATCAGAGACAACAGAAAACAATACTTCTAGGGACAGCTTGACATCCCCATCAGACAAACACGGGCTTGTGCATGTCCTCCTCTATCCATCAATACTGAGTTTCATGCTGCTCTCCTCTCCCCGTCAGCTCGGAGCACGCCGCTCTGAGCTAAGCCGTGCAACCACCGCCTGTGCGTCCGGTGTCTATATAAATGCAAATGAAAGGCCGAGCTGAGAGAGGCTACACAGCTTTTGTCATGTTAATAATACACTGGGCTCAGAGGAAGGTATGGGTGCTGAGGCTTTGAAGATCCAACACGTCTTTATCCAAAGAGACATCACATGAAAAGGCAATGATTCATTACCAGAGGAGCTCTCACAACAGAAAACCCGCTCAGATATTCTCCTGGTGTCAGGTGAGTCTGTTTCCTCTGCATTCATACGGACACTCTGCCGTCGGTCCACAGATGTTCACTCATCCTGCAGATCGGAGGCCAGCTGGAGCCTTAAAGGGATATGTCAGTGTTTTTGAGAAACTGCAGGAAGAGACAACATGCAAACTGGACTACAGTCTACTGCAGTTCATGTTACGCTCCCACTGCATCAGAAACTCATGTCCAGCCATGCTGGAGAAAAATAAAAAGAGTCAGAAAACTCATTCTATAGGTTTGTACTAATGAATTACATGTTTCAAACCAGGGACAGGAAGTTAGAAGGGGACTAATGTGATGATCCTAATGTGTTGACAGTCTCTTACGGTCTCATTTAGAGTCACACAGACCAGGAAGAGGGGAGGAGTAAAGCCTGGGTTATAATTCATCGTCAAGTTGTCTGCATAGACATTTCCAGTCCAGAAGCTTTTGCACATAGCCTGTTAGCAGCTACAGCTCCTTTTTCCAAATGTAACAACGTATCAAAACATGCAGACTCCAAGCCCTGTGATTGGTCCCCTGAGAGCGATGGTGTTACCTGTATTTACAACTTTTCCAAAAACGACCGACATCAGCCATACGTTTTACCTCCTCTGTCGTCTCCTTGTTATAGCTGCTGTGAGATAACTGCAACAGTCATCAGTTTCAATGTAACAAAAGGTGCACAAAATCCCAGGTGTCCATGGGTGATGGTTCTGACCACAGGATTTAAACCAGGCTTTAGATCTGGGATCAGCAAGTCCAAAACCTGCAACCTTATTTCCAAACCTGTTAGGAACTGTCTTTGAGAAAAGAAATAGGTTGTGAATTAAGACAGTGTGAAAAATGTTGACAGCCCTATAAAAAGTAAAAAAGACAAGAAAGAAAAACATTTTGGCTGATGGTTCAGAAAAAAAGGGGGTTTTGTACAATAATTGCTGCCACTTTGAAAGTGATATCAGCAACATCCACAGAAAAGTTTGGACAGGATAATCAAAAGACTGGAAACGTTGTGAAAGTTTACTCAGTAACTTGCTGGGCTGAATTTTCCACATCAGAATGGCTTTTAGTTCTGCCGAGGGCTGCCCTGTTTTAAGCACACATTTTGTTTTATTCTGTTTTACAGTTCCTGAAAGGCTCTGAACACCTGTATGTGCTGCACCTCACTCTATACTTTTATGAATTGTTTTATAGTTTGCTTATGTTTGTGCTGTCACTCCTGACCCCGCTGTGAAGCACTTGGGCACCTTTGGGTTATTGTAAAAAGCTATAGAAATATTGATGGATTGATTGATTGAAGCCCTGAAAGAAAACACCTGAAGGAATATTTCATTGTTAAGGAGCTTACCTGTCAACAGGTAGGTAATATGAGGCTGAGGTTCCTCACTCTTTGACATGAAATGACTGTTGTGATTTCCACTGTTGTGAACCACACATGACTCTGCGAGGACTAAATATCTCACTAAAACATCGTCAGTAAACCAAAATAATATCATTTCATGCTTGAGCTATCAGTTTCTAATCAAACAGTGTCCCAACCAGAACTCAGATGATGCAGCTCGAAGAGACGACGCTTTGTATTAAAAGTCCCATATTAAGCAACTTTTCAACAAGTTCAAACAGGTCTCAGAGGTCCCAGGACAGTCAATTTAAAGTTTGTTGCCTCACAATCCAGTTATTTCCTGGACTTTAGGCACTCTGTAAATCCTCTCTCCAGAGCCCTCCTGAGAAAAAGCAGTTCCTGTGGGTGTAGCTCTAAATGATAATGAGCTGTCCTGTCCACACCTCCTTCACAACTTCTTTGGACAAGGGTGTGGCTTTCGCTCTGGGACCATGCTGCAGTGTTTACACAGAGTGTGTAGATATGGCTCATAGAAGTGCCGTGGTTCAGTCAGACCAGTTTGATCCAGAGTCTGAACTAGAAGGAGAGGCGCCTGAAGAAATCCAAACTCTACGGCTGCAGCAGGACATTTCTGAGTGGTTAGTAACAAATATTATGCCATGGTCTGGGTGAATACTCCATTCTGATTGGCTGCAGGGTGTCTGTTAAAAGGTGATAATGGACACCTAGAACAGAAGTTCCAGTCAAATAGCCTGATGGTTCTAAATTACTGTGCTGGATCAAACAGTAGTTAGTAACAGTAACAACAGAAACTTAACATGGTCTAGCTCTTAGACAGTAGACTAATGGAACGACTTCATGGTTTGCTTCAACCTGTATATTTATTTAAACGATGCAGAATAAACTTACTTTCTTCATAGCACATTTAGTGATCAGAGTGAAAGGTGGACAATATTTCTTGCATTAAAAATGATTTAGTAAACTATCTGTTGGCTTTGATTCTTTAAAAAAAATTGCATCACTCTCTGGATACACAAACTATAAGAGGTGCACTTGCCCTCTGAAATCACACTTTTTTCACATACATTAAGCAATCATCTCACTTCCCTCCACTGATTAGGCCTAATACAACAACCGAGTTCTGTGGCCAGAGGAGGTTACCTTAGCAACGTGTCACAACAAGCGACACTAAATAGTCCGCTCAGCCGCTTCTTGTTTGAAACAAATGATTTCAACGGTATAAAAACAACATTAACATGTTAATAACAGATTAAAAATGTACTTCTTTTATAAGTGACCATGGTATAAGCAGGATAATGCCCTCCGAGGCATCCATTATCAGAAATTAATGGACACCTCATCGAGCATTATCCCTTACTTATGTGTCTTGATATGCTGCTGCAGATACCATCAGGTAAATAAAGCTAACATTAGCAGCTTGGTGCTAACCAGGGTTATATGACCATACTGAGCAGAAAGAACTGTGTGCAGCCTGGACTGTTAGTTTTTCCAGACAGTACCATGAGGGACATCAATCAAGCAAACTACACTGCAGCAGTTACACACACATTAGTGGTGACTGTGGTCTTAGCGTCCATAATAACAGCTGAGAGTTTGTTCACTACCCTGTAGCACAACATTAGCTCCACTGGGCACTACAGCGACAAGTAGTCACATCCGTCCAAACAAAAGATAACAGTGTGTATATAAAGCTAGCTTCACGTGAAATAAATGTCCATATATCTTCTCTTTAATGTCCCCTGATATTATTTACTCATGTGTGTTAACCTAGTGTAAGGAAACCAAGTAACAAATTGTAACTTACGTTAACTGCCGTGCTAAAACCACATTCATCAGGCTATTGCATTAGGTAGAGCATATAGTAAAGCAACATAAATTAGTAAACTTACAGCTCCCATGTATATAGCTGGGTCACGGTCAGTTGGTACAGATCCATGCTTCAGCTTCAGGTTCTTGGTGAATCCTGCTTTGTACTGGTCCTCGTTGAGAAAGCAGTCCGAGTGAAATGGTGAGCACACACATACAACATTTTAGGAGTTGTTGTGGATGCATCTCCATCTAAAATAAAATTAATCCACTGCGTCTTCAAAACCTTAGATGTAGAGTTAAAAAAGATTTCTGTGCTCTTTTGTGCAGCCAACAACAGAGCAACCGCCGTGCTTCGCTCATACCTTCGCCATGTTTTTTTTTTTTTTACCGAAGCAGCTGAGCAGCCAAGGTGAAAAAACGCGCTGAACAGAAGGAGCAGTACAAAGAGCGGGCCTGGAGAAGTTACTCTTTTAGGATCATGACGTCATGCAGGGCAGATCTCAACTCCGTGTGTTTGAGCACACATGTTCTGAAAGCAAACTTTGTCTGGAGCAAGCAAGAGAAGGAGACAATAGAATTTTCTCATATCGGGGGTGTTTGTAGACAGGCTGGGGATGAATATTACTGTGACAAAACCAGTCTAAAGTGAATTTTGCATAATATGGGACCTTTAAATTAGAAGAGCCAACTCCTAACCCGGCGTTGGTGTTAGGACTCATGACTTTTTTCCTTCTCTTTCTTTCTTTCTTTCTTGTTGATCAATACACAAATTATTCATATTTGACAGGTTAGGCTAAAACGTGAGGCTACAAATCATACTCCATTAGGAACCATTTGGGAGCTGAAAGAGCTGACTCTTCTTTCTTTCTTCTTTGAGTGCCAAAAAAGCCTCTCTGAGAAGAGCTGAGCTTCCATCACTAGTCCAAACGTTTTTAAAAACAGGAAGCAAAGTTCATCAAAACACAATTAAAGTTGCCAGTTTGTTATCTCAGTCAGTTCAAACTTTGATTTCTTAATCTGTCCTGTTTTAACCATGTGGAGTGCTGACCCTGTTAACATGTGATGTCTGAAACTGTGCCTGTGATGTAACACTGGGGGCTCACATCTAAAGAGGCAGGTCTGAGGAAGAGCATGTTGGATCAAAACATCACTTTATGATAAATACACCTCAATCTCCATGAAACATTTATCTGAATATTTTTGTTTAAACCAAAGTTTATGAATCACCTTTGTGGGATAGCTCTGTCCTTGAAGCTCAAAGACTCACAAATACGATCACTGCTCTCTCCTCCTCCTGAGAGCCAGTCAGGTTCCCCCAGTGACCTGCTCCAGTTAGGCCCAGAGCTGCACCTGTAGAAAGTCCAGAGGAAAACAGGGAAAGAAAAGAGAACTACAGCTCGTGGACCTTGGGGATCCTCAGGACTGCAGCTTGCTGATGGGGGACTCCTCCAGCCAACACTCAGCAGATCTGAGGACAGTATCACCTGTCTGCTTTTTGCACACTTAGCAGTGACGACCAGGAGTTTGTCGATACTCGTCCTCGTGTTTGTGCTTAAGAGGTGGATCTTCAGATGAGACACAGCCTCAGATTACAGCCAGACAGCTCCTTGTTGTCTCACCGATTTTAATGAGACAGTCGTCTTGAGTTAAGTGTGGCATCATCCCTTTCACTGTAACCTGAACCCTTAAAGTCAGCCGACAGAAGTCCTGTTCCTGCAGAAAAAAACACTTAATGTGAGCGATGAAGCTCCACAGGGATGGGCTCCGTTTTCACGAGTATAGGGAGAGGAGGTCTCAGCGGAGTCATGAGGAGACAGCTGGATCCAGAGCTTACAGCTGCTCGTCATCCTCACAGCGAAGAGTTCACACGTATCTGAGCCAACATGACCAGTGCAGACCAACAGACACTGATATGTGTCCTCTGCTCTCTGCCACACACACACACACACACACACACACACACACACACACACACACACACACACACACACACACACACACACACACACACACACACACACACACACACACACACACACACACACACACACACACAGCAGGGCCTTACAATCCTCTGACATTTGGGGTTTTGAGCAGGAAGTGTCCGCAAGCCCTGATGATTTCACACACCTCTGTGGGCTGACAGAGCAGTCCGCCCCGAGCGTCTTAACACCTCCACCAATTTTCAGGAGGCTGATGGTTCGCTCCACCAAGGCGCCGTACATGAGCTACATTAAAACCGACTTGATACAGCACATCACATTATGTAATAATGCCCCAATATGTCATAATATGTTATAATGAAGTAAATTTTCCCTTCGATATGTAATAATCTGCAGTATTTTGTAATAAAATTCTTCAACACAATATGTAATAAATTTTGCCCCATTGATCACTTTTTTTATCAAGAAAATTTGCTGCATTGTGTTAAAATTACCAAACTGGATTTCTTAATTAAAAACAAAAAGACACATTATAACATCAAACACTGTTTACTGTAAGCATACCAGCCTGAATCATAAATGTTGATCAGTTTTTAAGCCTAGCAGGACGTTTTATTGGTCAAATCAAATGTGACTGAAGCTCATAGAGACAAAAAACGTTTTAAATCAGTGTTACTGTCACAAAAATCCTTATACCAAAATGCTGGAAGACATACACACGTGCAATATGGATTATGTTATGCAAATGTTGTATTCGACAGAAATCAGACAAAACAAGAAAACAAACATGGGACAGAAAATGTAACAAATGTTGCCCTTTATCCGCACTGATAGGATATGTCAAACAAACACAAATATGAGGGAAAAGAAGTCTACAGATGAGAGCTGACAACTTTTCCTCAAAACATTTCAAGTTGTTTCCTGCAGTAGGCTAACATACAGAGGTATATAAACTGGGGCAGTGCTCATACGTGCTGAATGTAACCATCAGAATAAAACTTTTTGAATCACCTGATTAACCAGCTTTATTGAGCAGCGCTTGCTCACCATCTGTCTCTCAGCTTAAGCTCTGTCTCTGTCTCAAACCATCAAACACAAATCAAATTAAATCATCATGTCACTGTATTTGTGGTATATGTTGTGAGTCATGCACAGATTTAGAAGCTTTATTCACTGAGTAACCAAAGCCAGAACACAGCAGGAAGAATGTCCGTCAGAAAAGTTCACGTTAGGGCCAGTGTGATCAGCTGGAGGGACACAAGGGCCCCACGGGCCCCACATCATGCTGCAGCCTCCAATCAGACACCCAGATCAGACCAACCTCCACAGACAGCGTGAAATATGAATGACAGCATACACATGTCAGTGAGACTGAAACTATCCAGGTGGATTCATGGATTCACCCCAGAACAACCTCACATGTTATGACGTGACACTCATGAATGTGTTTCTGTGCACTGTGAAGATTCATGAGGCCACACATTTGGCGAGTGTTAGTGGTAGAATGTGTGTGTGTGCTTCCAACAACCACAAGGGGGAGATATAAACATTTTGCATTTGCATTTAGTAGAGTAGTTTCTTCCTCCATGGCTGACTCTTTAGCTAGAAAATAAACAAAAGGCAGCAGGATGAAAGGTCTGAAGAACTGAGTTCAGACTCAGAAAATCTCTTTCAGAATTTCATTTTATTAAATTTGCTACTGAAACGCTAACGGACAAGAGAACAAACTTACCCATGTTCTGGCTAGCAATGATAAGTTATACTAACTAATGACAGATTGCTGTCAAAATGTTTCTTATTCATCCATCTTAACAAAGAATGAAATATTACAAAAAAGCATAATATGACAACATAGTATATAGTTTTAAAACTTTTTTGTTTTGTTTCGATAGCACTACTGTTAAGCATAATTGTGGCCAGTGCCCTCTGGATTGTATGCATTAGGTATGAACTACATCAGTCAATGCATAGAGCTGTCTATGAAGTCATAGTAAAGAAACTAAAGGGAGAGTTCAGTGTTTCTGTTGATGTATGTACAAGAGTTCAACAAACTGCTCTGGTGAAGCTGTGGAGGAAAAAAGATCTCTACTCTCTCAGTCAAGATGGAGAAACCTCACTGTATGCTGGAAAGTCAGTGGTTTTGAAGTCTGTAATTGGCAGCATTGATAAAAAAAAAAAGATAAATAATAATAATAAAAAAAGACCTGGATGACAGATCGGGTTTGGGTGCCACAATATTCTGGACTTAGTGAAAGAAAGGTTCAGGGAACCTCAGACAGCTCCAGACGCAACCAACTCCACAAGGCCAGATTTGGAAATATTCCCGTTCCAAGGTCCATTAGGGCCAACGTACAGGATCAGCATCAGATTGACATCCTTGATATGGGAAAGTGGACGATCAGACCTGATTGTTTCATCTACAGATACACCCTCACTGATGTCTGTAGTCTACACACATGGCTGAAACCATTAAAAAGTGAGGATAGCTTAGAAATGACATTACATTAAGAAGTGAAAATTTATTTCTTAGTTACATACTGTGGTGTTACACACCTCCTCTGCCCTCTGCAGGTTGGTGAAAGGTATGAGGAGCCAACGCTTTAGGGGGTAGTCACTGTCACCTGTAAAGTGTAACAGGAGAGTAATGGATCAGGCTTTAATGGTTGGAATTTCTGCAGTGGTGTTCATGTTGTGACCCAGCCATCAGCTGTCAGCCGTCACACGCAGCACCTGCCTGCAGTCTGCTCCCCACACTGCTGTGTGTCAGGATGAATGAGCCATGTGTTGACCTGGACCACTGTGCCACTAAATTTGCCCAAACCATGTTTGAGGTTCCAATAAGTTGCACACTAATTGTTTTCACATCTTTGGTTTTACATTTTTTGTCGCTCAGCGCCCTGAAAGCAATGTGAGTGCAGTGGGTTGCTCAGGTTATGCAGATTACACAGATTAGGAAACTGGACATTGCTGCAGATTGCCTATTAATGTTGGCCTGTTCACCAACAGAGCCAAGAAACCTGATGTACTGACTCGGCGTGTTTATAATGTCATCCAAAACAGCTGGTATTATTGTGCTGAGGGATGGCTGCGATGTCCCAGACCTGAGGACAGAATTTCACTGAATTTTACCACATCCAAAAGGGCCTTCAGACATAAAAGTGAAAAGTTAAATATTGTTAATCATATCAAACTCAGACAGCCTCTTTAACTCTAATCTATGATTACAACAGCTTGACAAAAACTCAGACAGCGCTTCTCAAACACCTGGAGGCTTCTTTTATTCACAGGTCAATTGTCAGTGAGGCTTTCTGGAGCACCCTGGGGCTGGAGCTCATCCCAAACAGGAAAGCACACCTGGTCCTCTCACTGTTAAGATGTAGATGCTAGGATCTCTCTCTCTCTCTGTGGAGTAACCGTGTTTCCTCTCTGGTGTTAGAAAAACAAGCTGATAAGAACCTGCAGTTCACTGCCTGTCCACTAGAGTCTGTCTTCAGCAGTGAATTAGTTTCCATAGAGCTCTATGCTAAAACTTTTCAGCAGAAATAAACAAGCTTACAGCTTGGAAAAAATGATTCCTCCCATCTCACACCACAGAGAACGTAGAGGACTGTTAGTCATCCAAACTTTCTGATAATGTTTAAGATAAAAATGAAGATGGAGCTGAGTGAAACTATGTGCAGAAAAGGAGAGCTGCTCTGCTGCTGAATGTGTTTCTTTCTGACTAAAAAGCTTTGTTTCCGCCAAGCAGTCCAGTTTGGTTTGTCTCAGTACAATGCGTCCTGGGACAGATCCCCAAAATACCGAGACGAACTGTCCCACTTTTTGGCACCCTTCAGTTGGGGTGCCAGTCTAAACCGATCCCATGTGTCACACTGCTATAGCTTAACTGAAGTGGCTATCGGCATCCAGCTTATATAACGCCTACCACGAAGGGGCAAGGTTGGCAGTGGAAACACAAACAGGACCAGGCTTAACTGATCCAACCAGCACCAAACTGTACTGATCTAAACAGGACTGCTTGGTGGAAACACGCAACAAGATAACAGAAGATAACCTCCACTGGTGTGTGTGTTCAAAGACAATAACAAAGGTAAAAATGGAAATATTCAGGGATTATTACTTAAAAAAATTGCCTTATCAACCAAAAATGTCAGGGACCCCTGGAGCACCTCCACAGACCCCCCTGGGGGCCATGGACCCCCTGTTGAAGATCCCTGCCTTATAGTAAAGACCATCTCTGTAGTATGCTATGTTGGTGTATGGTAGACGATTCACTGAGACGGTCATTTTTATCCTCAGATGGCCTCATTACAAAGTCTCATGCTCCCTGTACACATGCTTGTTTTTTTAAAAATGAAACCTGAAAAAAAGTTGCCTTAAAATCCGCTTAAACCTTTATGTGTTTGAGAAGGATGCATCCTGCTGAAAGTTGTTACTATATGCTCTCCTTTTAAAGCCAAAACACCCGAAGCTGATTGAAAAGCTGATTGAACACAATGAGTCAATCTGCATGACTGGCTACCGGTCCAGGGTGTACCCTGCCTCTCGTCCAATGACAGCTGGGATAGGCTCCAGCCACCCGTGACCCTGAATAGGATAAGCGGTATAGAAAATGGATGGATGGATAAATCAATCTGCAGAGAAAAAGAGCACAATTCAAACCAGCCCTGACTGATGAAGGCCGTCTTCTTCTTCCTCTTTTAGTCTAACTTTGTTAAATGGCTTTCCTTGTTGTTGTACTGTCCTCACCTGGTCTGGTGGTGGAATGCAGTTACTTTTGTTTATTTCTCATGATATCATTAATCTTCACTGGATTTTAGGAACACAGAAAATAAAGGGGACCACTTAGTTTATGGAAGAGAAATGTTACCAAATGTTAGTGCTGTTGTTTTGCTCACTTCATTAACATCCACTTGGGTAATCATCGTGCTAGTTGGGGAATTGGCTAAAGAAAATGGGGTTGGATGTTTGCAGAGTGTTTGCTCGGGTCAGCAGTGGGCGTCTGATGATGTCCAGAGGCTCCAGCTCTGAGCAGGAACTTTAAAACTCATACAGCGCGTTCATCAGTCACTGGACATGATTCATTGATCTCAAAGGAGAAATTCAATTTTCCCCTCAGATATTGAACATGCAACACACTAATGTCAGGGTGTGAGGCCTGCACATAATCAGGCCTTGCCAAAGGGCACTTTGGCAGTGCCCAGGAAGGGGACTGTGCATTCAGGAAAAGAACAAGATGTACAAGTTTTATTTTGTAGAATAGTTCTTAACCTGAACATGCTTTGCACCCATCAGTGGTGATGGGAGGAGCAAACCCTTTCAAAATAAAAGTCTCTAAAGTTAACTGGACACTAGCTCAGTCTGTCACATTCATTACGCTCAGTCAGAGCAGCGAAACTTATAACACAAGGGGTTTGCGCTGGCTCCAAGAGTCAGCTACAGAGGACTGGACCAACAGGTGTCACTACTCAACTAAACAAAGAAACCCCTCATTCACTCTCTAAACTCAGCCATCAAGAAACATACGTGTGGGAGAGTCCAGGAGTTGTTTTTAGGATGCTCCAAAAACTTCACCCTGGTCTCAGACTGAACTCCACTTCAGATCTGATTTCACGGTTTATTATCGGCATCAGTGAAAACACTCAGACCGACACAGCCGGCTGTTCGCCAACTGCAAGTATATAATACACACAGACACACACACACACTAAAAGTATACCCTAATGAATCATGGTGGCTCCTGCTTCCTGTCAGATTAACGTTGTTGTCGTCCCCTCTCAGTCTGAGCTGCCGTCACATCTCGTGCTTTCTATCATGAAAGTTAATGTTGCAGACGGCTCCTCATATTTTCTCATTATGCTTTCATTTACGTCTCCATAATGAAGGAGCCAGGAGCTGCTCTGCTGAGCATTCAGGACACAAATCAAACCGCTGTGTCTTCTGTGTTGGAAACACTGAGCAGCAACATTCAGCAGGGGCTATGCTCTCAGTGTGACACTTTGACTTTGTGTGTGTGTGTGTGTGTGTGTGTGTGTCTGTGTGTGTGTGTGTGTGTGTGTGTGTGTGTGTGTGTGTGTGTGTGTGTGTGTGTGTTTTTGTTTCCACGCTCACTGTACATCCTGCAGCATAACCGTAGAGACAGATATGTAGGTCAGTTCTATCTGTTCATGGCTGCAGATCAGACTGAAACATCAATACAGAGAGGAGATGGGTGCAGAGGTGTCAGGACAACCACTGCTGTTTGAACTCAGACTCAACTCTGTTTCTAATGCTGAACAGCCCAAAAAACTAACAAAAATCAAATAGTTCCAGATGGAAAAAAAAATCAGTGAAATTTCATACAGACTGTTAAGATGTTTCATATCAAACTGGAAAGACAGTAAAAGCAAAAACAATGCTCTGATGTCATTTTGTTCTTTGAGCTGGCTTGGTGTGTTGATCAAGTCATGTCATGATAATTTGGTAGACCGTCTGCGCAGAGATGGGTGTGACTGTGTGCCAGGGGGAGTTGATGGCGCACCAGGGGGAGGTGTCAGCAGATTCATGTTGGCGCAGTGACAATTTCGTGCCAAAAACAGTGCAGAAAGTGCGCTGAAAGCTCACCAGCTCCAACCTGGTCTATTCTCGGTGCAAAGCGGAGCGCACCCTCCGCAGCTGTAATTTGGTGACAGGTGCACATGTGTGCACACGTCAGCAAAGCCTCAGAGGCAGGTTTCCAGAGTGTCAGGCACATTTTAATGTAATAAACAATCACAGCAATCACTATTTAATGTAACCGTCTGAACCAGCATATACATTTGTATCTATATTAACTTTCCCGTCACATTTGATGTCAGATTAAAGCTGTTTGTCATAATGGAAAGTTAACCTGACGGCAGCTGGAAGTTTGATGCACATCTTACAATTAAACAATAAACAGCCTTAACATCTGATACTGAGTATATATCTGGTTCTCTCATTTCATTTAATTCAAAGAAAAGAGGGAGAGAAAAGACGAAGAAAAAAGAGACAAAATAAATGTGTGTCACTCAGGATTTACCCGTGATTCCCCATATTTCTCTGTTTCAGTCTTTATTTTTAACGTGATCTAAAAAGATGGAGTACATTATTGTAAGGAGGATGAGGTGGAGACACCGGGAGAGTATACAGTATATCACCAAAGGTTCTGCTATTTGGTGATGACAAACCAGGAGTGCAGGTGGATCAAAAGTATTCTGAATGGATAAGCCAGCTGTGCAACTGTCTCTTCATTTTGTTCTCCTATTAATGACAAAGGAACAGATTACATCTGAGCTGGCCCACACGGTGACGCGCTTCGTGTCCTCCGATGCGCCCGCTGTCCATTCTCCTGCTGCAGGGACAGCGGCTCTGAACGTCTCCGCTATCGGGTCTTTCCAGCACACTTTCCGCAGTGCTGGGGATCACTCAGACCAATCAGACGCTGCGCCTCGGCTGCAGCGCATTTAAAGGCGAGGAGAGGCGCTCATTTGATTGGTGAAAACAGCGCTCGGCTGTGTTAAACCCACTCACGGCTTTTCTCCCTTCTCTCTGCCATTTGCGCGGAGGGAGGCGTGGACGTGCACCCCTGCGCCTCTCTGCGCCTTGACTGCGCCTCTCTTGGCACTGCAGGAAACTTGCAAAGTGCGCCGGTCACGCCCTGTCAAACAGGGCGTGACCGGCGCACTTTGCAGGGCGAAGGCCGGTGCAGAGCAGGTGCACCTGTGCTTTTGCCTGGTCTACGAAATTAGAGCCCATTGAGTTATTACATGTTATATTAATATATATGATTAATTACCATACCATACCATACCAGCTTTATTTAATTATTATGGTCAAACTGCTGCAATAACCATGCAAAGACAGCATGGTTACAGCATTCCCTTTGTGTATCCTTCACCCCGCAGGCGCCATCTGATCCTCCTCATGTCCATTTAGAATGTGTTCACAGAGGCGCTCTTTCCAGTGTTCGCTGTGTGTCTTTTAAGCGGCAGCCTCTGGTCTGACAATATGAGACAATGCTGCAGTGCTAAAATCTGCTGTTCCTCCAGTGTCCACTGGAAGTCACAAACACACCAAGCAAAAAAAAAAAAGATGTTTTCAAAGCAGAATTGAACCTATTTACAGCCTGGTTCAAAGAGCGTCCCCTGAATTGTTGTGTTAACTATCAGCACACACTGTATGGGGGATGAATTTTTTTCTAACTCGGCAGTTCAGGTGATATTAAGTTCTGAGCTTGCTAATCAGAGGCACAGCTCAGGTCACATGACTGACAGGCACCCTATAGATGTAGCCTTTGCCACTTCCAAAATGGCCACAAATCATTTTGCGTTTCAGAAACAGACGGGTGACATTAGGGAGACTACGTCCATGTTTTATACAGTCTAGGGTGTCTTTACGTAGCCCACACTGTGCATTCTCCATCAGCCACTACTTGATTATTTAGTCAGAAGAGCCATCACAGATCATTTTTTTCATATTCATAAAATCATCTCCATGCTGAGGGGCTCAGCTTGATTCAACAGTTCATAAAGTGCTCGATCATGTGTTCTACTGTTGACAGATGTTATGAATACTTTTCAAAGACATTACACAATGTTATGAAGGAGCTTCATGTGAGCCGTGTGCGTGCATCAAAGGTGCACTCTGGTACTTTCTCAATAGATCTGCACCCCTAATGGAACAAACCAGAAACTTGAACCCAAAGCCTTCATACGCTTCTACCAAATCAAGACCAGCAGTCACTTTATTACCTGAAGGAAGAAAACTCACAGAACTGTTATGGCAGGACACCGCAATACGACCCAAAGCTGCTAGGGGGTGCTGCAGCACCCTTAGCACCCTGACTTCCCGCAACCTAACGGGTGTTAGCGTAATCTGACATTCAGTGACACTCAGGTTTGAACAGACTGAGATTAAGATGACTCAGTCTTTGTGTTACTGACCACTCTGGCTTCTCTCAGCTGTTCATACCCATTTCAATCAGGAAAGACTAATAAGGAAGAGAAGACAAATAGTATGAGTGACCAATTTTAATGAAACAGATAAAGAATTGATGAGTGAAAAAGTCTTTGGCGCTTAGACCCCGCAGGAAGTGATCGTTTCAGGAGCATGAGGAATGATTGATGCTCCCGTGAACTTCCCCCCGGAGCCTAGACACTGGTGGTGGTGAAGGAGTGAGATGCTTGAGTTGAGACTTGAGGGATGACCGAGACCTGATGGGGTGGTGAAGGGGTGGAGGTGGGTTTGAGGACCTTTTCGCTGAATGACAGCTGACCGGCTGCAGAGAGAGAGAGCATATTTAAATATGACAGCTACGACGGATTGGCTGAGAGAGAATAGGTGACTGACTGTGATTGGGAGAAAAAGGAGATGAGAGGTGGAGTTATGAGGAAGCGGTTAAAGACAGAGACAGAAAAGGGGCATGCCAGGAAGATAGTCTTTCTGATTGAACTTCCGCTAAGCTTCATTTCACTATGAACTGAAAATAATGAATTTCTGAAAAAATGTCCACTTCATCCCAGAAACCTGCTAGGTCCTTTCTGGTCAGTTCATTCTATCATGAGCATGCAGGAAACATGAGAGGAGGATGAGCACCTCAGTGTGGACTCAATTCAATACGTTTTTATCAAACCAAACTTAAGAATCCCAGAAGCCCAAGAGAAAACCAAATTCTTTCAAAAGAAAAAAAAAAATCAAAAACTTGGAAAAAAAAACTTACACCAGGAAACTTGGAATACAGGGACCAAAACCTAACATGATGTGGTTACAATGAACTGAACTCAACACAGGTGTGAAACAAGACACAGGTGAAACACATGAGGGGCAAACAAACAGGAGGGAAACACTAGGCCATGTGGTGGGGTCTCATCCATGAATAAATGAGTAAAAACATTCGTACTCAGTTCATCCATATATGTTCGGTGCATCAGGAGGAGACGCCATCGACCTTGACATCTGGGTCGCCAGCGTCAGCCACACAGCCCTATCCAAGAGTCACAACAAATAACGACAGAGAAACTCCACGAGACAGAGACACGAGGAAACCCAAACCCTGAAATCAACAAAACATAAACCATCATCACAGAGATGTGAAACATGCGTACACAGACCAGACCATGAGAACCCGTCACAGATCATGCAGCACAGTCATGGAGTCACAGAAAGGTTTCTGAAAGCAAAGGTATGTACAGTAAAAGGCAGATGGAAGGACAGATTACACAACGGCAATCAGACTGAAAGAGAAAAGAGGTTAATAACCTGTACTCTGTAAGCAGATAAACTGTCCCTGCTGCAGAAACAGCTGGAAGAAAAACTACAAGAATGAAAGCACCGAGGACAAATACGATAGAGAGACAGAAAGATGATGAAATGACATGTCTGTCAGAGTGAATACACAGCTCCTGATCCCTGTTTGATATGAAATGACTTTTCTTAGACACATACTGAATTTTCCACCAAGGTCGTTAAGATGAAGGTCTGATTTCTCACAAAGAGGCTTTTTTTTATCAGGCACAGCAAGGTCATCCTGAGGGGATGTCGTGACATGGATGGGCCACAGCATGCAGAAAGCCCACTCACTCACTCATTCACTGAACAGTCATGATAGCAGCAACATTACTAAAGACCTTTATCATTCCATTCGTGCTTTCTCAGAAGCAGGTCACATCACTGCTCATACCAACACTCCTTCAGAGTTTTCTGCCTAAATGAAATGTTCCCTTATTGAGAATGTAACTGCATGCAGTTTCTCTGCCGTGGCCGAAGGTGTGTGGTTGTATTTCCTCTCACCCACAGAAAAGTCCAGCGGCATTCCCATGAGCCAAGCCATCAACAGTTAATGAAAGCGGGCTGTGCAGCGCTTGTTCATCCCTTCTGCTGGAATCTGGAAGCTTCCAAAGACGAGTGGCCCGGCTGCCTGCTCAGCCTGCGGCACTTTCTCCCCCTGGTAGCAGGAGAAGCAGCCTTCTGCCACAGCAGGAGGCCAGGGTGTCTTCAGTCACTCCACAATGTTTGCACACGTTTTGCATGTTGGAGCTGGCCCCAGGCGATACTGCCCCACTGGTAGCTTTAGAAAACATACTTGGAGAACTGGTAAAAGGAGAGTGCTGGCTTCCAGCAGGTTCAGAGTTTTCCAGGGCTGAGTTAAAATGTTCTTGAGGCTGCGATGAAAACTGTCAACCACATAGATTCATGCAAAGCCGGACTGGGACTGAAAAACCGCCCAGGTCTTTGACTCAGCCCAGCCCACAATGGGACAACATCAAGACCTCCTGAAACACTTAAACAAGCTTTTTCCTGATGCCTTACATACCTGCACACCACACTTTTTTTTTTTTTTGGCACTGACGTATATTAAAAATCAATACACACAAAGATAAAAGTGGAGGATGATCCCTGAGTGGCTGGCTTCAAAATGAAGCAATGAATGGACTGCGTGCCCCACACAAAGTACCTACCCACCTCATTTGCTGAAACACAGTAACCCTCAAATTCTGAGTTTGCACATGACACAGTGTTACAGTTTATGGTGCTTACTTTGACAGAGGTATCTTGCGTTTTCTCAGACTGTGTTTAGATATGTCTGATGCCTGGTACCTGGCAATTGGTGTTGGTACTTAATGGTTCCAATTTTCAGTGTGTTAATGTGGTCATATTTATTATTTTATGTTATAATAAAATCTCAATGTTTTTCAGTTTCACTCATTTATTTCTCTCTGTATAAACTTGTAATGCTGTGTTTATGTCCAGTATGGTAAACTGCTTACTCTTCCACTCCCTCACAGTCACAACGATGAGTTTAGGTACAGAAACATGTCATTCACGGTCATGATTTTATGTCAATCAGTACTCAGTACTACACATGAAATTTGATCAGTACCTACAATAGTACCTTATTTGGTACCCATCTCTAGGCGGGCCCATGACAAACCTTTGAGGAACACCACAAGTAATTTTGACCGTATTAGAGAAATAATCTGCCAGTTGGGAAAAAAACAGAAAATTTAGTCAGTGAGTGCAGTTAGAGCAGTTTTACTTCAGTGACCTGGTTTAAAACTTCTCGCGTACAACCGGCGATGATGCAGCTGAGTAAAAAAAAACTTTTTCCAGGACTTTGAGTAAAAACATCAGTTTATAAATGGACCTGAGGCTTACCAGAACAGTAGGATGAAGATCTGAAATGTAATAATAGTTGAGGCTTGGTTGACTTAGTTTGTCGTACTCAGGTCATGACGGGGCATAGTGAGTGATTCCAGTATCACAGTTGATGTAATTCTGTGAAACTGTGTGAGAAGAAACATTTTGATGAACAGTCAGTGAGAGGATTACAGAGCCGCTCACTTTGGATTCATTCTGAAGTTAGTGGACTTATTTCTGTGGCTGAGTTGTAGTCAGTCATGTATCCTATGAGGATTAAAACAGTTTATTGTTTTTGTTTGTCTCAGTTTATCCGTAGAGGGTCAGCGGGGACACACAACTACTACTGCACACAAAGTGAATAAAAAAAAAAAAATTAAAACTCCCAGAATTCAGCTGGGATTTAGATCAGGAACAGATAACCTGAAACCTTTTCGTGCTCCTGAAACTAAACTCAGAGCCTGACGGATTGAAGTCATCCTGAACAGCAGAGAGCAGACTATAGAAATCCATTTTCTCCAGATCTCCACGAGGCTGGGCATTAACACTTAAATGACACAGCAGTGATCCCCGGAGTCAGTGTGCTCCATGGCTGGCACAGGTGGTTGAAAAGCTGAACTCCTCTGTGGAAACTCTCAGCACATCACACAGCTCAGGTCTGCAGCGCCTGGATGCTCCTCATCACGCAGCGCTGGGTACAGAGCGGGGTTTAAAGAGCATTAAGCCTCTGGAGCTGTCTGTCTCCAGCTGCATTTTGTTCATGTCTGATGTAAAACGACAGCTCTGATAAAGGCAGTGTGTGCGTGTTTCCGTGTGTGTGTGTGCACGCGTGTTTTATAAATGGATGAAATAACACTTAATTATGTGGAAGAACTCGTGAGAGGAGGAGGAGGGGGGAGGAGGAGGGATGAATAGTGTGAGGTGGGGGAGGGAGAGGAGGTGGGGCGCAGAGCAGGGACCCTGCTGCTCGCGCCTCCCCGCGGTGCGCTGGGAGAGGTTGCCTCAGAGAGGAGGACCCGCACACGCGGACGGACGCGCGGCTCTTGGCAGGAATCCACGCTGTTTGTCCGGATCAGACGGAGGCTGCTGAGGAGAGGGGATGTAATGGGTGCTGGAGCGGAGCCTGGGGATGATGAAGAGCAGGTTTCTGATTTCGAAGTTGGGCTTTTACTTCCACACGACACTCGAGGGGGAATAACGGAGACGCGGCGCTTTCACTGACGGATTAAAATCGTCATTTTGACTTCTGTGTTCCTCTGATTTCCGCTCCACATGTTGGATTCACGATGCTCCAGTTTACCTCAGGATCGTAATGTTGCCCGGCTGATGAGGCAGGATTGTGGTCTTCGCTGCCCATATTAGGACCTTTCCAAGAGAACAGGACGCTCCGCATCCAGGTCAACTGACCGTCTCATGTCTGCTTGAAGAGCCGCACAGGGACATGGAAAGACCAGGACTCTACAGGCTGCTGTACTACTTCATCCTGAACTGGCCCCTCCTCTGTGCACGCGGTGAGTGTGGGAAACAGACTGTGGTTTATCACGGCAGGCAGCTGTCTGTGCATAGACCTGTACAACTGTTGATTGATGGTGTGGGGATGGAGGAGTGCAGCTCCAACAGCTGACCAGTAAAAACACGCGCAGCTGCTCTTCCATCTCAGCTTCCTGTTCTCCTTTATTTAATCAAATAAATCCGGAGGCAGGATATAGGTCACAGCAGTTCCACTAAAACTATTATGATATATAAATTATGTCTAACAGGGGCTATAGGAGGAGGGCTTAATGCATCCATGATGGCAGAGGACCGACGAGCCCAACGGGGGCTTATGATGAAACGGTTTCCACTCGTTAATCTCTTCCTGTCTCCCTCCATCTCCAAAGCTGCGTTTACTGAAGTCCCTAAAGATGTGAGCGTAGGGGAGGGAGAGGACGTGGAGATGCCCTGCGCTTTCAAGGCAGTCAGCGCCGTGCCCATGTCTCTGGAGATCCAGTGGTGGTATCTGAAACAGGAGGTGCCCAACGGCCTGAATCATGAGCTGCAGATCAGTGCTCCATCCAACAGAGACTACAAGGTGACTGAACAGTGATCACACCTGCACACAGTTCCTGCTTCACAAACACACCTCAGTCTGCTGAAAAGCTCAGCACTGACCTGTTGCAGGGCGTTCACAAAGGCCCATGCCATAATCAATTAACCATCCATAAAAGGCCTCGGTCAGGGCTTCTGATCAGAGTTTGTGTCACAGGTTATCACCAATCGTCCAATCAGAAAAGTGAGGACTGCAATACTTAGTTAACCTGTTGATAAGGAAACTTTAGTAACTGGGACACAGCTGTACAGAGAAACTGTTAAGAACTGGAGTAGCTTTCAAACATTCAGTGTCATCCTGTAGTTCCTCTCAGCACCACAGGGTGGCACTGCATAAAGCATGCCGACCCTCAGATCTAAGCAGCAACCTCCTGTGTTCAAAGAAAAAAAAACAACAACTCAGTTTCCTTGAGTGTCAAAATGTCTTGCTTCATCTTGTTATGCTTTCAGCGCGCTAGCATGTAGCTAACATGTAGCTAACATGTAGCTACCTTTAGCATGCAGCAAACATGCATTTCACAGGATGCTGTTGATGATTTTTGGAGACAGAAAGATCACTCAGTTTAGCTAACGTTAGGCTAACTTAAGCTAACCCTAGAGAAAATCCCAAAGTGTCTGTTAGACTGCAGTGGTGGTTCTAGTCTTAAAGATAACTTTATATTTCTTTACAGTAAAGTCCCAACTTTATATTTCTTTACAGTAAAGTCCCAACCTGCTGCCTCAGATACTCTGTCAGCTGATGTTAGAGCAGATGGAGACATCCTTCTTCATTTGATTCTCTCAGAGCTGTTGTTGGTCTGCTGCACAACGTTACCCAAAGAAAACACTTTTCTCTGTTCAGATGTGTCTATGGAGAGGGATAAAATACATGCCGTCACCCAGACCCTCAAGATACCTCCTGTCAGAGGTGCATGTACCACATAAACACTGTGTCAACATTTTTAAACTTAATGAAACAAACAAAAACTGTTTTTCTGAATGCATTTCAATGGCCTTCCAGACAGAGGAATAGTTATACACACTGTGATTGGCTCTTTGCATTTAAGGGCGGGACTTAGCCATATGTTAATGACTTAATATCCAGCCAATAATTAGCTCACATGCAGCTTGTGGGGCCAACATGCAGCAAACAAGCAGTCAACATTAAGCTAACCCACAACCTAAACAAAGCCAACAAACCTGTTAGCATACACTTTTGGACCACATGTGGCATTTATCCAGCACCTTCAGCTGAGATGTGTCAAAAGTTGTGCCTGAAAATTAATTTACAGAAAAATGTTGGGTTAAAACAATGCATTTTATTGTTCATTGACATCAGGAAATGTTTCTCAGGGCACAAGTTCCCAGCACAACACAACATCGCGATGCACAAGGTGACACCTCTGAATGTCACCAGAGCATCACCAGCCTCTGGTTTCACCTTAATGCTTGACATGCAGGGACCAAAGACTGTATGTCGTAGTGGTAAGAACGGACACCAGAGCTAGTCTGAGTAAGAGCATACAGTGTTGTCACTCATCGCTCAAGTTTATTAAAACATCTTACAAACATACAAAAAATGCATTCAAAAATTAACCTAAACAGCATACTGCAGCAAACTGAAAACAGAATGGCACAGGCTTTTTTTGAAAGTCTTTTATACAATAGAAATTTGTATGTTCTTAATTTAGATACACATGTTTTACAACCACCAGTAATCTCTTCAAGTCCCTTCATAGCAAAGCATGTAGCTTTATATCACTAGTCAATATAATCTTAAATCACAATATTGTCCAAAATAATTGCAATTGCACAATTTTGCTGTAAAATGCAATGCTAATGTGAGCCATCATTCACCTCTGAATTGCTGCTATTATTTTTCACACAACCAAGCCAAAGGAGATTCAAATAAAGCCAACATAATAGTCTTAAACAAAAAAGAAACAACAAGTGTTGTCCATATAGGGGCATGGCTGACTGACCCACAGGTGAGCATCCTGTCACTGTCTGTGAACAGGCTAATGACCCGGCTCTTTACTTCATCCTTTCTGGAACAAAGCCAGGTTGACTTCAGCTTTTCCAGTGTGGTTACTGCTAACAACAAGCTTCTTAACTCACCCATTAGCTGCACAGCCAGCTTCCACATCACATGCAGCGCACAGTTACTGAACACACAGACAGCACCTAGCTTACATGCAGCTAATATACAGTCAAACAGCCAGTACACGGCTGACACAGTGTGTGAACACTTAGCAGGAACATCCCTCTGACTGTTGGTCACATCAGCATACTCTCATCTCTCCTCCCAGCTCCCTGCTTTGGGCTGCCAACACTTTACATGGCCAACACTAACATGGTCCACCATGTTTCACTCTCATCACCACCTTATAAGGTGATGGTGTTTTTCAGGGTTCAGTCAGAGCACACAGTCTGACACAGCTTGTTTTAAACTTCACATTTCAAAAATGCACAGAAACACATACCTGTTATCACATTTTCTAAGCTTGTTACTGAAACAAGGGAGGGATGATTCTGTTCGAAGTGTCTTTAAATTTTAAATCCTTAACATTATGCATGCCATCATAAATTCCAGATAGGGGACCTGGTGAGGTTGTATGTGTACATATATGTAAGTGTGTTAAAGTGCAGACAGGGGGCCATTCATTGAGCAGCTATCACTCCATTCAGCAGAATCATCAGCTTATCATAACACCCTTATGGTATGCATTAACCGTCACCCAGGAGCCAGACCACATGCCACACGCCACACGCCACATGCCACACGCCACACGCCACACGCCACACGCCACACTCCACACTCCACACGCTACGCGTCTGTGGGCCTCCAGCTGCTGGACAGGTGGAGTGGTTTAACAGCACTGTTAGCTTCTCATTCAGCCTGATACAGTGATGATTAATCTGAGTGTGAGGAGTCATGGGCAGTCACTGCTTTGGTATGAGCACATTAAAAATGTGCCGGGGGGGATGAATGGCGTCTTTGGGAACGTTAACGAGCTGTGCTCTTGCTCCATCACATGAAAGATAGACAGCTCTCCTGTTGTTGTTTTGTTGTTTGTGGTGTGTTTGTGTGAGTATGTATGTGTGTGTGTGTGTGTGTGTGTGTGTGTGTGTGTGTGTGTGTGTGTCTGTGTGTGTGTGTGTGTGTGTGTGTGTGTGTGAGTATGTGTGTGTGTGTGTGTGTGTGTGTGTGTGTGTGTGTGTGTGTGTGTGTGTGTGTGTGTGTGTGTCTCCCTGATAGAACAAGTGAAGTTTAACTGACATATTGTGTTTGTTTTGTTTCCATTCCAGGTCACTCCGAGGGCAGCCAATAAAATCAGTGTAAGTGTCAACACGCTGCAGCACACACTGCAGAGTTCCTGTTCTGTACTGGGAGAGGGAAGCACCTTCCTAACATGAGGTGTGAGAGTGTGTGAGTGTGTGTGAGTGTGGGAGATACACACCTGATCAAAATTTTAAGACCAGTTGAAAAACTGCACTAAATTACATTTTGCACTGTTGGATCTTCAGAGGGTTCTAAGACGAGTTTCAAAATGCAAAAAGAAAAAATGGGGCTGAAAACTGAGTGAGAAATTCATTGAAAACAATAAAAGGTAAATGTTCTGTTCATCAGCTGATCAAAGGTTTAGGAGCTCAGCTTTAGAAAACAAAATCTGCTCTGAAATGTGGATCAGTGTGATTTCCTGTCAGGGTTTCTTTCTGCCGTCACCTCCTGATGGTAAAAACTAAAAATCTGTCTCTCCATGAACATGGTCAGATTGTTGAGCTGCATCAACAAGGCCTCTCACAACACGCCATCACTGCTGAGGTTGGACACAGTCAGACCGCCATTTTGAATTTCTTCAGCAAAAAGTCCAGAGGTCAACTCAAAACCATTTCACTGATTGTCTGTTGGTGAAGACACGGGACGATCCTGGACCCAAAGTTCAGGCTGTTACTGGAGACGACTGCAGCCCAGTAACCATCAGACGCCATCTGAGAGAGAAGAGCTTTAAGAAGAAAACCCGTCTTCAAAGGCCTCGCCTCCTTCAACGCCACCAACTCGCCGTTTAGACTTTTTCAGAGAGCAGCAAACATGGGACACTGAAAGGTGAAGAAAGTTTGATTCTCTGAGGAGAAAAACCTGAACCTGGACGTCCTGATGGCTTCAACGTCACTGACATGACCAGGAGATCCCACTGGAGATGTTTTCACGGCGACACAGTGGAGGGGGCGCCATCATGACCCTTCAATGGACCAATGGAACTGCAGGGGACCTCCTTCATGACTGTGGACCGTGGTCTGTGTGGGAAAGACTGGGTTCTGGACTTCTTCTTCCAGAGGGATCAGCTCACTCTTTGGACCATCCTGATGTTCCCCTGATCTAAGGACGCGGTCACACTGGCCAACCGTGCCGTGCCTAAGCATGCTTCAGCCGTAAAGCATGTTTGGAATGGCCAGTGTGACCGCAACTGTGCCGTGCTCAAGCACGATTCCCTTCCGTGCTTCGGCACGCTTCGAAGAGGTGGGCTTCGGCACGGTTTACTTCATGCACGAGCACAAGCACGCGGACAGCGCATGCGATCCATTACTTATAATCACCACGAGCGCATCTCTCGACAATCATTTTAAACAAAGCGAGGGTGTTAGAGGGCTGTGTCGGGTGAAAACGACTTAATATAAGTCCAAAAGTCTCTAAGGTTGTAGCAGTGCTCTCTGTGTCTCATTGTGCTGACTCTGATGAGATAGTGCTGCATGTAAACAGACGCCTCACGATGACATAGGCGGGCTGTGCGCGTGTGTGATACCTGCTAAAGTCTGGTTCATATTGGAGCAGTGTGACTGCTGGCCGTACTCTACAGCTGGGGAACAGCTGCAGGGGGGCAATCGTGCTTAGGCCAGTGTGACCACGCTCTAAATCACTCTGAGAACATTTGGGGATGGCTGGAGAAGGATGTTTACAGAAATGGACATCAAGGGTCCGTTTCACAAAGCAAGTTTAATGAAAACTCAGTCTATTCACTCTGAGTTAAGGGAAACTCTGGGTTTTTGGTTTCAGAAGAGGAGGTTAATCAAACCTGAGGAAGAGGTTTAACTCAAGCCTGTCTCACAGAGAGGTGTAACTAAAACTTGGTGTCTGTTACTCTGGCTACTGAGTCTCTGGATCTAACCTAGTCTGGAGCAGGTTTTTCTCAATGAACTTGGAGTTTTTCTGTGTCTCCGCACTCTTTCAGAGCCACACGCCATTTCATTTCCTCACTGACATGGCATGTTTTTTTGTCAATGATCCTGTGGATGAAGGTGCAGCATTTACTGCCCAGAGGGTTAAAAATGCATTAGGAGTGGATCATCAGACCACACATGTACCCGCATTTCCATATTGGCACAGTTTCACGTCTCAATCATTTACATACACAACTTAATCCGTCCTTACATTTGAAACATTACTGCTCACAGTCATGTGCTCATGTCCCAGCAGATATTGTTTGTTGCACTGCGTTTCTTTGCAAACCAAAGTTTTTCGTATCACATCAGATATGCTGAGCAGTCAAGGCAACTGTACGCAGAGCGGTCTGAAAACTGTGCCTCCCCATGACACGGCTTTTACCAGTCTTTGTGGTTTTCCTCTTCTTTCTGTAGGCTGAGTAGCAACCTGTGTTAGTTTAAATGGGCTTAGTTATTTAACATGATACTGATGATAAAGCTGTTTATGTGTGTTAAAGCAGCATTTTTTGGAATAAAACCACTACACTACACAGTCAAATAGCCAAATAGTCGCATGTTTACTCTACAATGTAAAGCATGTTGAAAATTAAGGTGCACACTTGACTCCAGGCTATTCTAAGTTGATTAAACTGACTCAAATCAACTGTTCTGAAACCAAAAACGGAGTTTTCTATCTCAAAGTAGATCAACTCAGAGTTCAGAATTAGACTCAGAGTTGATTAAAACTGCTTTGTGAAACGGACCCAGATCCAGACAGGGGATGATCCTCCATGAGGACATCTTCTTTATGAAACTTTGATTTCTATTTTTGGTGGGTTTATAGTTTTCTTTTTTGTAATTGTGGTCTTAAACTTTTTAATTATTTCAATTTTTCAACTGGTCTTAGAATTTTGATCAGGCGTCCACACTGTTAACAGTTCATTTCTTGCTCTTGTACAATAATTAGGAACGGATTGGATTTATTTTAATTATTTGATTTGAATGGATATGATTTTAATAATCTCACTCATAAATATTAACAGGAAAGTACACAACTCATTGCCCAATGACATCACATCTCCATCAGTCCAAAAACAATGGATGGCAGTGAGGCAAAATTAATATGTAAGAAGCTCCTGTATTGTTCAAGAAGGGACAGGTGGAAGCTCAAAGCTGATTTAAAACCTACACCTACCTAATACATTACTTAAGTGTCAAGATTTTTTTTTTCAAACAGTGTTGGTTTAAAAATACAAAATACAAGAAACTCATCGACTAAAATCCTGATGAATAGGTTATCCCACACATCTTCATATGAAGCGAATTAAACCCTGTAATGGCAGTTTATACACATATAACTAAAAAAGAAAAAGCACTCTTACAAAACCCAATATTTTCTTCAACAAAATAAACATTTACATCCCCTTATTTTTTAGTTATTTATTTGTTTTAATCTATTCATCCAACTCATGGTATCTGTATCGTTCAATTAACCTCTGTTTATACCAGGACTTGAAGAGCTTTATGTAGTTGCACATTTTAAGTTCAGTGTCAAGGCTGTTCCAAAGCAAAAACCCCACAAACTGATAAGCCTCTGCTTTTTTGAGCCGTTTAAGATTCATTACCCCTACAAATATATAACCTCCATATCTGCCCAAAAAAAGTCTGGATAAATTCTTTGGCAGTACTCTGTTTTTTACTCTGTACATAATCCGAGCAGTATTAAGCTTATACCATAAATTTGAGTTCTGTAGATTTAAAGATAGGAGAGTTAGTTTGATCTAAATATCTTGCTTTGTATATCATCCATATGGCTCATTTAGCTTTTGTAGGTTTATAATTTCACCAAACAGTGAAGAGCAGATGTAAACAAACCGGTAACAGGCCATCTTGCTCTGTAAGTCAGAGTAACCTTAGTTTCCTCACAGAACAATACATGAACAATGCTGTGGTTGGACAAGTTATTCGATTGAAGTACGTCCAGCAGGGGGCACTGTGAGCTGTCATTAACAATTCTCTCAGCACTGTCTGCAGCACATGTAGCAGAGCATTATTTTCTGTCCTCTGGAACCTGGATGAGGATACCCATCAGGCTTTGAGGACTTAACCTTTGAACCTCAGTTCCTCATTTATGCATGTGTTTGGATCTTTTCTCTTGACATGTCGACCAGGTCAGACTTTAGTTTTAGGGCGAGGTGCAGCAGGTGGAGCGTTGATAAGATGTTAAATCTTAGCTCTTTAACTTAAACTCTTCTTAGTTATAACAGAGGCTCAAAGTCCGATGGTCTGCAGAGCAGCTGACAGAGGGTCATGTGACCTCTGCTCGTTCAGCTGTTGAGCTCTGCTGGTTATTAAACTCATGTTCCTGTGTTGACTGTCTGTTACAGACCGTTCGTGTTCAGGGAAACGCCATCTCACACCGCCTCAGCCTGTCCAGGGTGAAGAAGGAGGATGAGGGGGTGTACGAGTGCCGCGTGTCTGACCTGTGGGCCGATGACACTCAGGAATTTACAGTCCACGCCTCGCTGCATGTGACAGCGGGGGACGGCATGGTGGCCGAGGAGGCCGTGTCGCACATCCAGAACCGCTGGCCGCTGAGGAATACAAACACAGCACAGGGAGAGGGCAGGGCCACGTCGGTGCCAGGTCAGGGGCTGGCAGGGGGGCAGAGGTTTGGGCAGGGGAAGCACCGGGTGCATCAGGAGGCGCAGCCTGGACTCCTCCCATCCATCTCCACCACCACCGCCTCCACGGTCCTCAAGTCCTCAGCCTCACCACCGTCAGGGATCACAGCCATCCTTCAGCTGTGGCACAGAGCGGGTGAGTCAGGGGAGGGGGGAGCAGAGCCACAGTGCCTCCTGGTGGTCATGAAAGGAGAGACCACCTGGGACCTGGAGCTGTGCTGGATTTATGACACTCCTCAGGTTTGACAGTGTGTGAGGCTGAGGTGTTCCAGAAAGCTTCCTCCTGAGCTTGCAGGTTTTTATTGTCGATCCTTTCTTCTTCATTTCTGCTCCACTCTATGTTTTTATGTTTTTATGCTGGGATGAAGGAGTATGGTTCCCTAATGCTCACGGAAATTTGCCAAAGAGGAGGGATAATCTCCTGGTGGCTGAGCTTTGTGCTAACTAACCTAGTGATTTATTCAATCCCTCCAGATACACCCCCCCCTTTTATGTTGTTAGTAATCAGTGATGAGTTGCTAAAAACTGTTAGCTGTCTCTTCAGATACTTCTGATGTTTTTCGTTGAATCTACTGACCAGTTCAGCAGTCTCTACTTTTCAGAAGCTTTGATAAGCTCTGGTCTTACTCCAGGTTTGTACCAGGTGTGTTACTTTTCCATCTCTGTAGGGTTGTGGTTTGGCTCTGTGGGGAGGCTAAGGAGTTTCTGCTCTGTCCCTGAGATCTGGGCCCTGTTCTACGAAGCAGGATTACTGCCTAGCGAGGTAGCTTTGAGGATAGGTTCCTGATTCCCTGTTCTACGACACGGGATCACTCCTCAGCGAGGCGATTCTCCATGGCAACGTACGCTGAACGGCTAACGTGCTCCGGGGCAGGTTAGGTTCCAGATTGAACTCGTGGACTATTAAAACCCCGCCCACTGACCAATGAGCCGTCACGAAAAAATGGCTTGTCCGTTCTTAGAGGATCCCGTGGACATCGGAGCACCGACCCACTCTGTTTTTCTGATGACCACCTTTACTGGTACTGGTTTTCCAGGGAGGGGTTGGTAGTACATGACACTTTCTACAGGTAGTTAAAGGGAATGAAGAACTCTCATTGCTGTAATAAGATCTTCAGTGCCAACACTTCTGTTCTATGACAATATTTTATTGTCCGTCTTAAAATTGTGACTGGAATTCATGTAGGGCTCATGTGGGCTACATATCACACACAAAAAAATGTAAACACGATAGGAATGAACAAATGAATAAATTCATCTAAGAAATAAATTAGGTATGGTGCATGTTACAGTAAAAGTGCATGGTGAACAGTGCTATTTCAGGATGATAATGGCACAAAAGATTTTTTTTTTTTTTGCACTACACCACTACACTGACGCATTTAGACTGTCAGCAATTTTCTGCCAGCACTCCTTCCGTGCTTTAGCAGTGGCGACGGTGTTGCTTTTAACGTTAATTACATGTTTCACCTCGTCATCCTCATGATCACCTCCTGCTCCTCCTGTGTGAAGTATGCGGTCCTTCTCTCTCCGGCCTGCTCTGACGCTCCAGACTGCTCCATGTTCGTGATTGGTCAGATGCAGCGGGCTCTGCCTTATATGTGTGCACGCGCTCATTGCCTAGCTGGATCCACTTATGAGGTTGATAACCAGTGTCGTAAAACCGTGTAGCGAGACCGCCGGCTACCGCGCTCAGTTCAGTGAGGTAGCTCCAAGGCTATCTCGCTAGGCTGAACTTGCTTCGTAGAACAGGGCCCTGGTGCTCTTGGTTGACTTCATGTTTGGGGTGCTTCTGTAGTTTGGTTCATGTTTTCTTTTTAGCATTTATTTTACTTCCCAGTTAAGAGTGTGTGTAGTTCTGATCACTGACCGAGTGTTGACAACTCAGAGACTCTGTTGCTATTTTCAGTGACTTCTCAGACCCCTCTGGCCAGTTTTTTTTTCTGCAAGCGTCTAGGGACAAGTCGAGCGACTTTTCAGGAGTTTGGAGACTGACGTGAAACCTGTTTTGATCTTACTCCTCAATGAGCAGCAGATGCTGCTGTGAGCCCCTCCCTGTCCAAAACACAGGCAGACCAGTCCACCTCACACTCACCAGGCTCCTCCTACCAGAGCAGACGACTGTTTTCAGATGAATCATGCAGCTGTGTGTCTCATTGTGGTCACTTCTCCTGGTCCCAGGCCGATTAAGGAGGATTGATATTCAGACATTAAAAACAAAAACCAGCTGGAGAAAGTTCACTTAGCGGTGTTGTTTACCTGCTATCTGTCTCTCCTTATTATTATTAGGATATATGGTATTCTGGGGTGATGAGATCCAAACCCTGGACTTTGTGAACTGTTCCATCCCTAGTGCCTGGTTAAGGGGCGTAGTCTCTGTCTTTGTTACCTGATCCTGACTCAGAGCTCAGATTGTGATCTGCTTTAAGTCAAAAACAATCTGATCGAGCTTCACCCCCTGCTTCAGACTGAGCCTCCTGCTCAGCTCCTCCTGCTGCTGGAGTTAAAGGAGCGTGAGGGAGCAATGGTAGTCCTGACACACCTCACACACCTCACACACACCCCTCATCGGAGAGGAGCAGCGTCCTCTTACCAGGGGAGCACTTTGGTAGACTTGATGTGTATCACCTCTTTGCTTTCTGACAGCAGCTCTGACAGATGGCGGTGGGGGCGGCGAGATCCACCTCCCCTCAGCTCCTCTACCTGCCCCACTGCAGCTCCGTGAAGCATATTGTTAATAATTAAAACTCTGCCAAGTTTAGAGGAGTCTGCTGAGCCCCGAGGAGAGGATGACAGCAGCTGTGTGCAGGACAGACACACACTCTAAAAAACGCACCAAAAACACACACTCATGTTGAGATGGAGTGTGTGGGCTGCATGTGTTGTTGGTGATGACAGACCTAATCCTAAATCTGTTTAGTGTGTGTGTGAGCTGCTCTGGTGTCAAAGCACATATCACACACACACACACACACACACACACACACACACACACACACACACACACACACACACACACACACACTTCTCTATAATGTGTGTGTGTGTGTGTGTGTGTGTGTGTGTGTGTGTGTGTGTGTGTGTGTGTGTGTGTGTGTGTGTGTGTGTGTGTGTGTGTGAGACAGCGTCGACGCGTCCTTCCATTCATCGCCACAGTGAATGTAAGACCTGTCTCCAGAGGGAATACCAGAGGGGAGAGCAGCATCATGCTACTAGGCATCAAAGAACATTTAGTGTGCTGGCTTCATTTTTGAACTGTGGAAAGTAAACCTCCACTAAGCAGGATAGGAAGGATTTTCCCTGCTGTGAACAGACAAGATACAGGAGACAGAGACTGAACAGCTTGATCTAGAAGACTAGCTCAGTCCTGCACCCTGTGCAGGTGGAGGCTGGCTGGAGAGTTACAGTCAAGATGTCACCAGTTTTCTAATGGGCATTTTTGCACCATACACTTTTTTCTTTTTTTATTTTGTTTGTTTGTTTTGTTTGCTTGCTGCCGTGACTCCTGAATTTTCTTTCAGGGATTAATAAACTATGTTGTATTGTATTCTATTTTATTCTATTCTGTATATTTGCCTGTTTATATCCAACGATTTGAACTGAAATATCAGCGCATTTCTCAGTCTCTGCCATGTGGGAAACCACAAAGCATTTTAGTTGTGGAGCGGAGGGCAGGCAGAGCCGTCAGGCGGAGCTGATGCTGACCCTGACAGTTCTTAGGTCTTTGAAGGCTCCAATGGGGTCAGTGAACAGCAGACTGTGAGAAAGAGTGTGATGTGCAGAGGGAGAACAGTGACTGAGCTCAGTGTGTGTGGAGTGTGTTGAAGATGAGACCACTGACAGACTTTGTCAGGTACATTTTATAAAGAATTGCAGACTGAACAGCTCTTACCCCTAAATTCCACCGCATGTGCCACGCCGCGCAGCGCCGCGCAGCGACGCGCAGCACAGTGTTCTTGCTCCAATTGTCAAACCCCACTGGAAGCAGCACGCTGTGTAACACGCTGTGTAACACGCTATGTAGTGCGCTGTGTAGCACGCTGTGTAGCGCGCTGTGCAGCGCTGCGCCTGCTCTGCGCCAGGCTGGTCCTTGGAAAGTCACAGGCTCTAGTATGAATAGCGATATCACACAATCACCATCCACTCCCATAACTTTTGATTGTTGTTCTGCAGACTGTCCTCATGCTGGCGCTGTGCTGTAATGTTCCTCAGACTGTCCTCATGTAGGCGCTGTGCAGTGATATTCCTCAGACTGTCCTCATGTTGGCGCTGTGCTGTGATGTTCCTCAGACTGTCCTCATGTAGGCGCTGTGCTGTAATGTTCCTCAGACTGTCCTCATGTAGGCACTTTGCTGTGATGTTCTGCAGACTGTCCTCATGTAGGCGCTGTGCTGTGATGTTCCTCAGACTGTCCTCATGTAGGCGCTTTGCTGTGATGTTCCTCAGACTGTCCTCATGTAGGCACTGTGCTGTGATGTTCCTCAGACTGTCCTCATGTAGGCACTGTGCTGTGATGTTCCTCAGACTGTCCTCATGTAGGCACTTTGCTGTGATGTTCCTCAGACTGTCCTCATGTAGGCACTTTGCTGTGATGTTCCTCAGACTGTCCTCATGTAGGCACTGTGCTGTGCTGTTCTGCAGACTGTCCTCATGTAGGCACTGTGCTGTGATGTTCCTCAGACTGTCCTCATGCTGGCGCTGTGCTGTGATGTTCCTCAGACTGTCCTCATGTAGGCGCTTTGCTGTGATGTTCCTCAGACTGTCCTCATGTCGCGCTGTGCTGTGCTGTTTTGCAGACTGTCCTCATGCTGGCGCTGTGCTGTGATGTTCCTCAGACTGTCCTCATGTTGGCGCTGTGCTGTGATGTTCCTCAGACTGTCCTCATGTAGGCGCTGTGCTGTGATGTTCCTCAGACTGTCCTCATGTAGGCGCTGTGCTGTGATGTTCCTCAGACTGTCCTCATGTCGCGCTGTGCTGTGCTGTTTTGCAGACTGTCCTCATGCTGGCGCTGTGCTGTGATGTTCCTCAGACTGTCCTCATGTCGCGCTGTGCTGTGCTGTTTTGCAGACTGTCCTCATGCTGGCGCTGTGCTGTAATGTTCCTCAGACTGTCCTCATGTTGGCGCTGTGCTGTGATGTTCCTCAGACTGTCCTCATGTAGGCACTGTGCTGTGATGTTCCTCAGACTGTCCTCATGTAGGCGCTGTGCTGTGATGTTCCTCAGACTGTCCTCATGTAGGCACTTTGCTGTGATGTTCCTCAGACTGTCCTCATGTAGGCGCTGTGCTGTGATGTTCCTCAGACTGTCCTTATGTTGGCGCTGTGCTGTGATGTTCCTCAGACTGTCCTCATGTTGGCGCTGTGCTGTGATGTCCTGCAGACTGTGGTGAACAGCTGATGCTACACTTTGACGACTTCTTTCTTTTCATAATGGACAGAGAACTGCTGGTGATGTGTGTTTTCAGTTTGGTTGCATAACCACAGCTGTTGTTTTTTCTTCTGGAGGATGAGTGACGCAGTAGATAAAGAAACATCTGAGTCAGAGGCTACCCTTTATTACTGAACTCATCTGATGCTCCTAACTTTGTTTTGAGCTGCATGGTGATACCTGGAGAGATGTTAATGTAAAAAAAACTTTCCACACACAAAGAAAGAGCCTATACATTAGAGTTTTATCTACACAGGTGTTAATCTACTTTTGGAAACGGGTCAGAATGTAATCATGCTCTGATTATTTTTATTTGGATTTATTCTTATTGACTTATTTCATTTAGAGTGTTCTGATGTTGTCAAATCAATGATTTAAAATCATACACTGGAATATATTGTTTATCCATGGATGTTTCCGCTGTATTCCTTTCAGTCGTCATCTGTAGCAGCTCCTCTTCTGTGTAGCTACTTCGGTTCATACAGGTATCCTTTTGGTTCCAAAGTGAATGAAACTTCATCGTCGCTGTCATAGTCACTCATTTTGAATTTCCTACGCTGCCTCACAATCCTTAGAGTACAAACAAAAGAATTACGATACTTGATCAAACTTACACGAGGCTCGAAGCACAGCTTGTTTACATTCCCTACAGCTGAAAGGCGGAGGGGGGACGGAGCGCACTAGCGCTGCGGGGAAGGACACATGACCAGTTAGTTAGGTCCGGATAAATGTTTATATTTCCGAAGACTTAATGCACTTAAAAAATTTTTTATGTATCGTACTCTTAAACTGTGGTATTACTTTTTAATTTTAGTTCTTGTAGGCAGAGAAAATAGCCTTTGAATTTGGTACGGTCTTTCCCTGTTATTGCCTATTTCCTCGGCACCATCGATTAAAGTTTGTGTCTTACTGAGGGAGAGGAGACAACTTTCTACTGTATCTAATGTCCTTAGTGGTCACATAGAGCTCATACAACCCCACTTCAAAAAAACTGAACTATCCCTTTAAAGGACGTTTATGGTGAGCTGAAAACTGAGGTGGATTTCTCTTCCATTGAACCTGAGCGTCTGCTCACCCAGGCCACCAGCTGGCCTGCTGATTGGATGATTGGAGTGCTGGTATTTGAGCAGGTTAGGAGCCTCATGTTCCCGTGACATTTTTAGCTTAGCCTACATGAATGAACAGAAGCTGTGTACAGAGAGCCGCAATGCCAATTCACTTTAATCTGTTTCGTGGAGCAGTTAACGAAGGATCATCCAGATCCACATCAGCATGTCAGCTGGATTAAAAAGCTCCTCTACTGGGGCGTCCTTGGTGTATGTGGATGTGCGCCCCATGTACAGGAGCTTTAGTCCTGTAAGCAGTCATTGGTTGGGCTCCTGGCCAGGATCACTCTCTGCTCCTCGTGTCTGCTTTCAGCTGACACAAACTCTGTTTCTCATCCAGACACGTCAGACAGCTGAAGTTCCTTCAAACGACTGAGCAAAGATGGACCATGAGCCTCCTCTCTGCTCAAAGACAGAGAGCAAACAACAACTGAAAAGAGGCTGAATCAGAGCGACACACGCAGCCACAGCTCAGCTGGGTTCGTGCAGAGGTCTGACAGAAGATCAGACCTGCTCATGATGTCACACACAGATCAACATGGTGGGAGACTTCAGATTAAAGCAGCAGAGGCAAAGATTTGTGCCTTTCCTCTGAAGAGGTGGAGGTTAATTCATCACGCTGAACTGTGGCGTGCTGTTTGTAACGTCTCTAATCTGCCTGACTGGATTATCTGTGACTGTACATGAGACTCTGCCGTCTTTAAACAGATTGAGTGTGTGCATCATTTACTGTACAGCTCAGACGTTTAATACGGAGCAGTTTGATCTGAGAATACAAACAGCAGAGTGTGTGTGTCACTGACATCACCGTGACCTCACTTCCTGATGTAGCACAGAAGACTTTCCTCTGCTCTTAATCCGGATCATCCTGTGTTGTCCTTTTTGCTCAGATTCCTGTTATCCCGTGTTATGATTCTAATTTTTCCTCTGGGCTGCAGCAGGACTCAGAGCGTCCTTTTGTTTCATGTCCTGCTGAAACGAACACAGTCAGCCCGCCGACCTCACTCTGCGTCCGTCATGACCGGCAGAGCTGTTTGGGTCATTCCAGTGAAAATCTGATCATCTCTTAAACCTTTGAAACAGCACAGCCTTCAGCACGCCGCTTCGCCCGAGCCGTTTCTCTACAGACCACTTCACTGTTTGTAAAGAGCTACGGCTGGGCGAGCATTTTGGCAGCAGGCGTGCTGCGAGCACAATGGACAAGTGGCATGAGGGCACTAACCATCAAATTTTTTTATTTTTTTTAACCAGCTAACTAACTTAATTTATAAAGCTCTTTAAAAACTACCACAGCTGTACACAGAGTGCTGTACAGATAGGTAAGACACAAAGATAAAAACTGACAAGAAAAACAGACTCACATAAAGAAAACAAATTAAAACCAATCAAAAGATCAGACAAAAAAATTATGTCTTCTTGAGGTTAAAGCCAAAGAATAAAACTGGGTTTTAAGACGTGTTTTAAAAGTGGACAGTGAAGGGGCCTCTCTAATCTGCACGGGCAGATCATTTCATAATCAAGGAGTTGGACCAGAGAAAGTCCTGTCCCCTCTGAGCTCCTTCCTGGACCTCAATACCTGTAGGAGCAGCTGGTCGGCAGACCTGAAGGACAGAGGGTGCCTCTCAATGTGTTAACTTTGTGTCTCCTCCGTCCTATCTCCTCCACAGCATCGTAAGTAGTTTCCCAGTCGCCATTTTGAAGACTGTCCCAAAGCGATAATTGCGCTCAGAGGAGAGAGGAGAGAGGATGGAGGAGACTGATCGGAGGAGCTATGATACAGGAAACACAGAGCTGACTTTGCAGAAGTCTTTTCACTGACAGACACGTCCCATATGGAATATCATTCTCTGATTGGACGCTGCAGCGGCTCAGACTTTACATGAAACTTCACAAACACAACAGAGTTTAATGAGAGAAAAGACGAGCTGAGGACAGGCACAGAGGATCGTTCAGAAAATGATCATAAATCTGGTAATAAAGTGTTCGCTGTGAGTTTAAAGCAGAAAACACTGAACACAACCATCATCAAATCAATATAACAGAGGATTAATACAGAAAACTGACTGATAAATAATGTCTTCCTGAGACACAATAAGATGGGTTATATTAATAAGCTTCAGAGTTCATGATCAGATGGGCTCTAGATATAGGCTTTACACCGATCATATCGGCTATATCGGATCGGCCGATATTTGGCATTTTTTGTAATGATCAGGATCGGGCGTCACGTCATAAATCACCGATTGATTAATGACGTCATGGTCGTGTTGAATTTTTTTTATCTGTCTCATTTACTCCAAACTAGTTTCACAGCATCTACAAGTTTATTTGTTTGTATCTGAGAGCAAATGATTCATGATTAAAAAAAACTTCATTTTCGTCTTTGTGCCTCTTCCTGTTTTGAGTACTGTCGCTATATGACGGACAATTAAGTTTATTTGAATCTTCAGCAACATTCAGGCGACACAAACAAAGATGTCGGAAGTGTGGAAGTTTTTCAAAGTGACAGAAACAGATATAGCACAAGCTATCTGCTGTATATGCAACGCTACAGTACCTCGTGGGGGAACATCGGCAAAAAATTTCAACACAACAAATTTAATCAGGCACTTGGAAAAGAAACATCCGGAGGAGCATGTCGAGTTCAAGAAACGCAGCACGGAGAAAGAAAAAGAAAAGTAAACTCCAAAACGGATGCTAAAGCAAACGACTTTGGACAGTGCTGCTCGTCCGTATAGTCGGGACAGTGAGAAGGCAAAGGTTGGCACAAGGAAGCTGCTGGAGTTTATTGTGCTGTCTGACCTGCCGTTTAATATTGTGGAGAACCCTGCATTTCAACGGCTGCTAACTTACTTTGATCCACGCTACCGCCTCCCAGGGCACACGTACTGCGGTGAGACAGGTCTGAGTGAGCTACGCCGGGATGTCCATTCACGTGTAGAGAGCCTTCTGATGGAAGGCAATTCTTCTATCAGTTTCACTACAGACATTTGGTCCTCAGACGTCAGCCCAATGTCACTACTGAGTTTAACGGCCCAGTGGATTGACCCAAACTTTAAACTCCGAGCTGCCGTCCTGCACGCACAGGAATTCTGCGAGTCACATTCTGCTGCAGCGTTGGTGACAAAATACGAGAACATGCTCCAGACTTGGCAGATTCCCAGAGAGAGAGAGTCCACGTCGTACTGCGAGATAATGCCACAAACATGGCAAAAGCCATGCGTGAAGGAGGACTGCCGACTTTGCCATGCATGGCACACACGCTTCAACTAACGATCCACGACAGGTTATTGGCACAGCCCATGATAACGGACATCCTCGCGACGGGGAGACGCATCATCGGTCACTTTAAACGCTCTCCTCAAGCATACTGTGCATTTCATGATGTGCAACAACAGCTGGGCCAGAAGATGAAAAAGTTCCAGCAAGACGTTACCACCCGGTGGAACAGCAGCTTCTATATGCTCCAAAGCCTGCTGGAGCAAAAACGCGCATAGGTGGCTTATGGAGCTGAGCATGAAGTTCCAGCTTCCTTCAATGCCAACCAGTGGGGTCTGATAGAACACATCATAACAATTCTGGAACCATTCGAGGAGCTCACAAGAGCAATAAGCTCATCCACTGCATCAGCTGCAGACGTGATTCCATCTGTGTTGGCTTTAAGATGGTTCCTGAGCAGAGATGCCCCCTCAGATCGTTGTGTGGGGACTTCAAAAGCTGAGCTACTGAGAGCTGTAACCAGGAGATTTGATGGGATTGAAGATGAACCCCTCTACAGTTTGGCAACTCTATTAGACCCAAGGTGAGGAAAAAACATTAAAAACTAAGATAATCTGCAAAATATAATTAAAATTAATATACAGTAATAAGATAATGTCATTTAGAATAGCCTTACACCCTGATTTAGAATATCAAACGTTCTGTTAGTTGGATAAAATTTATTTTATTCAGCTTATATATTTGCTTTTACACAAATGCCTCAGTGTCAATTTAACTCAAGTGTACAAGTGAAATCAAACAGACCATTTAGTTACAGTCAGTCTTATTCTAAGTTGCTCTAAAAGAACAAATGCTAAGTTAAATTAATGCAATGTTTTATTATTTTGTTTTACCAAAGGTACAAGGATCGATGCTATTCTGCAGAGCTGAAGGCACACACACTGGGGCAGCTTTAAGAGCTTCTGGATGCACAGAGTGTCCCTGATGAAGCACAAGGACCTGAAGCCGGCAACGCAGTTGAGCCAGCTGAGAAGATAGCACAACCCGGTTCCTTGTCATCGATGTTGGGTGAGATCATGCAAGAAGAAAGGCCACAGAAAGCCACTACAGCAATGTCACAGCTGAATCTCTACCTGTGAGAGCCTGTCATCCTTCAGGATGCTGACCCCCTGGCTTACTGGAGAGCCAATCAGAATCGCTTTTCTGACCTCACAACTGCTGCAAGAGCTTACCTGTCTGCACCCTGCACTAGTGTGGACAGTGAGCGCCTATTCAGCACTGCATCCAACATCCTGGATGCTCAAAGAAGCAGGCTTTCAGCCAGGAAAGTTGAGATGCTCCTCTTTGTTAGAAAGAATCTGCCATTGATGTTTGAAAAGGCATAAGCATTTGGCCTAAGAGTAATATGGCAAGTTTACAATCACCCCATCCCATTTTGAATTTTATTTTACTTGTACTGTATAGTGCTACCTGGCTGCTATTTATTTTTATTTATTGGAAATACAGGTGGCCTGGTTGCCATATTTTCTGTTGACCTGGGTGTCATTATTTATTTTTTAGTAAAAATGAAAGCCAGTAGCCAGTGTTCTGGTGCAGCAATACTGCCCTTAAAGTTGTTAATCACTAAGTTTTGTATCAGTGTTCTGAGGCAGCATTACTAATACTAGTGTCTAGTGCCTTTTCTTGCACAAGTGTGTAACTGTTAATTTCACAGGAAAGTAATTAATTACAATAAAGTAATTTAATTACTATAAGTTGTGCTAATTATTTTTGTCTTGGGTTATATTTTTGATTGTCCAGACTAAACTTAACTGAACTTGTCAGTCCTTTAATGGCCTCCAGAGGTCATTGATGTTTAATCCAAATCCAAATCCACTTTATTTATATAGCACATTTTAAAAACAGACCAACGTCTCCAAAGTGCTGTACAAAAGCAAAAACCATAAAATAAATAAAACATTACAAAAAAAATAAATAAATAAATAAAAACATGAATTAAAATTATAAATAAGATAAAATAAATTAAAATACACAGAGAACCACACAACTCACGTGGTGTTAAAAGCCAGAGAATAAAAGTGGGCCTTAAGACAAGACTTAAAACAGTTCACTGTGGGGGCCATTCGGATGTGGAGGGGCAAAGCGTTCCAGAGTTTGGGACCGACCACAGAGAAGGCCCTGTCCCCTCTGGTTTTAAGTCTCGTCTTAGGCACCACGAGCTGGGACTGGCCCTCAGACCTCAGAGCGCGCGCCAGGATGTAAATTTGGAGGCAGTCTGTGATGTATTGAGGGGCCAGTCCATTCAAAGCTTTAAAAACAAACAAAAGGATCTTAAAATCAATTCTAAAATTAACAGGGAGCCAGTGCAAAGAAGCTAAAATTGGGGTGATATGTTCGCGCTTTCTGGCCCCTGTTAAAAGTCGTGCCGCAGAGTTCTGGACTAACTGCAGCCGTGAGAGCGCATTTTTGCCTATACCCGTGTAAAGCGCATTGCAGTAGTCCAGGCGAGAAGAGATAAAAGCATGCACGACTTGTTCAAGAAGATTAAAAGATAAAAAAGGTTTTACCTTTGATAAAAGAAGAAGGTGATAAAAACTCGATTTTAAAACCGCATTGACCTGCTTATCCAGTTTAAAATCGTTGTCTATGGTGACGCCAAGGCTGGTGACTTTGGGACGCAAATAATTTTGGAGTGGTCCCAAGTCAATGAGTGAATTACTAAATAAAATAATCTCTGTTTTTCCTTCATTTAATTTAAAAAATTTTGGGCTAACCAAGCCTTGACGTCACCAAGACAGTCGAGGAGGGGTGTCAGGGGGCTGTGGCTGGTTTTGGTGATGGGCATATAAATTTGGCAGTCATCAGCGTAAAAATGGTACGACATGCCGTGCTTTCTGAAAATCTCCCTGAGTGGGAGGAGGTAGAGGGAAAACAGAATTGGGCCCAAAATAGAGCCCTGGGGGACTCCGCAGTGCAGAGGAGCAGAAGAAGAGCTGGAGTCCCCCAGCCTCACAGAGAAAGACCTCCCACTCAGGTAAGACTCAAACCACTTTAAAGCAGTCCCCCTGACACCCACACAGTTTTCCAGACGAGATAAAAGAGTTGCATGGTCCACTGTGTCAAAAGCAGCAGTCAGGCCTAAAAGCACTAAAATGGCAGAGTTACCAGCATCAGTCATTAAGAACAGGTCATTAAAAACCTTAAGAAGTGCGGACTCAGTGCAATGAAGGGCCTTGTATCCTGACTGGAAGGGGTCCAAAATGCCACTAGCATCTAAAAATGGATGCAGTTGGGCAAGCACACATTTCTCCATGATCTTAGAAACCAGTGGGAGTTTGGAAATGGGACGGTAGTTTGCTAAAACCAAAGGGTCAAGGCCAGGCTTTTTAAGCAGAGGTTCAACAACAGCGCTCTTACAAAAGGTGGGGACAGTACCAGAAACCAAACTGCTGTTAATTATCTCTCTCACAAAGGAGCCAATGGTGTCCCAGACCACTTAAAAAAATCGAGGTGGGACAGGGTCTGTTGGAATGGAAGAGGCTTTAAGTGTGTTCACTATCCCAGAGAAACCCTTGTATCTCAGTTAGATTGGGTCATGGCAAGATTGATACTCAGGAAACAGCACATAAGTATATATGTACATAAACAAGTAGTTTAAATATTGCTCCTCACGTGATCGGATCGGTGATTGGTTATAAGTGTATTTGAACTCACTGATCGGTGATCGGCCCAAAAATTGTGATCGTGTAAAGCCTATCTAGATAAAGGTTAAATTATTCATAAATAATCTGACAATTACGCATTTTACCGTAAAAGTGATCCGTGAACTTCTAAACAGCACACAGAATAAACAGAGAGCAGGTTTTCTTCATAGTAACGTGTTTGTTAAACTGGTTAAAAGAACAGACAAAGCTCTGTTACTGTTTCTGTTTGATCAGAGTTATTACAGCGCACATGCCCAGACGCACAAACAGCTGTTAGAGCTGACTGACAGATGATCCAGAGGTGATCAGCTGATGCCGTCATCAATGAAATACGTCGCTTCATGTGACGCCGAAGGAGAGGATGTCCCATTGCTCTAAAAATGAAACTCCTCCATCCTCTCTCCTCTCCTCATTTCCTCTTGTCTCCTCTCTTGTGGGAGGGACCAAGAGGAAAGTGAACGACACAAGTGGAGGAAGGAAGGATGGAACTTTGGAGCTTTGAGACGCCCCCTGAGAAGCGAGTAGGGCTGAAGAAGCTCAGAGAGGTAAGGCAGGGCCAGACCATTCAAGCATTTAAAAACAAACATAGGAGTTTTAAAATCAGCTCTTAAGGCAGGGGTGGGCAATTAATTTTTACTAGGGGCCACATGAGGAACCTGAATTGTGTCAGAGGGCCACCAACTGTCTTCCATCGTAAAATGCTCTAAATTAAATATTTTGAATAGTCGGAACTGATTATCAGAAGAATAAAGCACTCTGTAAATGTTTATATTAGGTGATGTAAAATTGTGGTGTATAGGTCAAGTAGAAATAAAAACAGTTATTGAATCCTAAAATGAAAGAGAAAATGTCTTAAGTTTTCGTCTTTGTCAATATCTGTCATACATGAACTCACTTTTACCGATCGAGATTGCTGGCAGACTGCCAACACTCCTGAATATGGAGGGAATCTCCCATTTTTTAAGCCCTTTCTCCCGCTGTTCTCCTGGCTTGTGATTTCTCCTGATAGTCCCCAAAATTTAAGTTTGCTTCTGTGAGCTCTAATATTTTACTAAGTCAAATCAAGTCCCGTGCTTGGGCGTTATATCGAAAACTCAGAAACCATCCACCCCCCTCTCTTAGTTGGTTTGATCCAGAGACGCTGCAGGAGACCTCAGAGACAGAGACAGATAACGGTGCAGCACTTGTTGATGAAGACTTTATCAGAGCCTTAGCTGTTTCCTTTCTTTTTTGGAGAACTTTGTCATGACATGTCGTGAGTTAGACTAACGTAGCTCTGCTCTAACGCAGCATCCTCTCCAATCAGGAAAGAGCAGCGTGAATTTTATAGTGAGAAGGCTGACTCTAAAATAGTGAAACGCGTATCGTTGTACTGAAGACAGTGCCGTCGCGTACATGCGCTGCGCGTGTACGCGACGGCACTCTCTTCAGAACAGCAGAGTTCAGGTGGAGGAGACTGACTGAGCCAGTGAAAGAGAGGGAGAATTCAATCCACAATGTCTTGTTCAGTGGTTGTGATAGATGGAGTATTAAGACATATGCACCCCTACAAGTTTTATGTTTATGTTTATGATTGGCCTCACGCGGGCCGGACAGGGACGTACAAAGGGCCGGATGTGGCCCGCGGGCCGTAGTTTGCCCAGGTCTGTCTTAAGGTCACAGGCAGCCAGGGAAGTGAAGACAGTACCTAAATAATAAATAACACCGATTTGACAGATGGTCATTGACTCCTGAGTTCATGAGAAATCAGTGAGTGGATGGAAAACATCAACAAGCAGACAGAGGAGAACATATTGTTTGAGTGGAGAAATCCAGCCTGTACTCAAGAGAGGAGTTTAAACACCAGTGTATTAATCCTTATGACTATATTATCTGTGCACTCTTACCTGTCAGGGTTTTTTTTTTTTTTTGGTTTGTGTCTTTGTGGATTTGAGGTTCTTGTTTTTGATTTGGTACCTGTGTTGTGTTTGTCTTTTTGTAATCCTTCTTAGTGTCTCTCTGTCCTCCATGTATTCGTCTCTGTCTTGAGTTTCTCTGTGTTTGGTTTGGTTCTCCTTGTGTTTCCCTCCTTGTTGATTGCTCCTTATGTGTTTCACCTGTGTCTTGTTTCACACCTGTGTTAATCACTCCCCAGTGTAAGTTTCTCTGTTTCCTATGTCCTGTGTGGGTTCATTGTTGCTGTCGTCATCGCTTGTGGCTGTCTCTGTCTCACGTGCTTCTCGTGCTTTGGTTCCTTGTGAGGTTTTTGAGGGTTTTTTGGTTTTGTTTCTTTTGTTGTTGTGACGACCCCATCTACTGGCTGTCCAATTACAGCTGAGTTTTTTTGAGATGTTGAATTTTGAGTTTAGTTAAAATAAGTGTTTTGTTTTATCTGCATCTGGGTCCTCCTCTTTTGGTTTCCAGGGTTTCATGACACTTAGCAGACTCTGTGAGATAAACTACATGTGTCAGTAAACCAGAAAACCTCCCAAACCAAAGACGAGAACCGAGCTCCAAGAGCTGGGTCATAATAAAGGAACCAGAAAACTATGTCCAGACAGAAAACTGCAACAAATCTATCAGAATTTGAATGGTTTTGTATTTTAAAATCACTAATAAGCTGGTAAATAGTTTAATGATATACTGTAGTTTTACTTTGAGCATAAAATCCATCAGTTAAAATGATTTATTCATGGCCAAACCTGGTTAACTGAGGTTGGATAAAGGAGACACGTTCAATAACAGCTACGGACATTGCTGGTGTTTCAGTGTTAAGTGTGACCCTGTTAACTGGTGACTGTCATCTGACAATCACTGACATGTTTGGCTGAGAGTCACCAGTTTACACGGTCACTCTTTACTATCAAGCACCGGTTGCTCTTTAATGGTCAGGACTCCATGGTTTGGTATCGTTTCTGACAACTGACCTCAGAACAACCAGACATGTTCCCACTGCTCACAGCTTTAGATTATTTTTTAAAGAGTGATAACTCATCTGAATGAATAGGGCTAAAAGCTGCTTCTGCTGCTAAAATGTGTGTGCATATTTTTGATGACGTCGACTGTAAATTGGCCTATATGTGCCCCTTCAAAGGACGATGCCCCTGAAGTGGACAGGGCTGCAGTCCATCGGGGCCTGACAGAAGCTCAGGGCTTTCCCCTTTTTGCTGAAAGCTCCTCCTCTCAGCAGGACGCTCTGTCCCACTATCTTTGCTCTCATGCAGAGTCTAGTCGGACTGAGGTCCAGCAGACTGACGCATAAGCCATCAGATCATCTGAGTTCCAGCCTTAGCATTTCATTTATGATTCCTATTTGACAGAAAGGATTAAAAATCTATATCTTTTCCCATAGAGTCAAACTTTAACCTTTACTGTTTAACTTCACAACCACAAAAGACAGACAGAGCAGAGAGAGTATTTCTCATGCTCCCCCTGGTTTGGAGCTTTAGGATCCTCCTGTGATGTTGACTGAGAGTCTTGGTGTTGCTCAGGTTTCTCCTTTTGTAATGCTCTGAAAATACTTGTGACCAGGAGCAAACACTGACAGCGGTCCATGCAGGAACGGTTCACTGAGCTCGCCTTTAAGGTGGAGAGGCTGTCTGTGGCAAAACCAGGTCAATTATTCAGAAGTCATTTCAAAATCCGCCGAAAATATTTTCACGGTTAAGCTGTCTTCATCACAGCTCATGAGACACAGAAATGAGGGAGACAGAGTCAGTGAGCGCAGCTCCTCAGAGGAATCAAAGATTCATGACGGTGTCAGAAAATATGAGCCCAGTGCTCTGACTCTGATCTGAGTGTGAGCAATAAGAGAAACAAACCAAAGAGCCATGTGTTAGAAAAATCTTACAGCAGGGATAAACATGTTTACAGCCTGGTGGACAAACAGTTTGTCTCTTATAGTTTGTTTTTGTCTTAAGGGATTCAGCTTCATTGACCTCCTATCACACATTTACATGTAAATAGTACAACATGTCACCCTCAAGGTCATGGTTTTAAGCCCCATTTATTAACTAAGCAGAACAACATGAAGGAAAGTATAAAAGGAAACAGTTAAGAAAAAATCATATGACTGATACACACCAGATACATCTCCAGTCTGGCTCCGCTCCGTCACGGTACTGGATCAGACAGGTTTCAATTCAAGTCAATGTGTCATCTTACACTGGATCTGCTCTGTTGGAGTCCAGCTGCATGGCTGGTCCAGCAGGTCGCTGTTAATTCATGGCCATCCTCTATCCTGTGACGCAGAAATCCAGCATAGGGAAGATCGAGTGGGACACAGAAACCACCTTACAGCACCCAGTGACTTTCAAAATAATAATAAAAAAACAGATTGTATTTCAATGACAACCAGGCATGATGAGCGGAGCCAGACCAGGAGTTAACAGGTTTGAGGTTTTACAGCCCAACATGAATGAAGAGAGACCGATCAATGGGGGGAAGAGCAGGAACTCCTGGGTCTGTGACTCCAGCTGTCTGTCAGTCCTACAGCTCAATGGACTGAACACAATTCCGGTGTTAGACCGGTAGACATTAAGTCACTGTAGAGCTCTTGGGGATAGGTTGATGAGGCAGTCTTCAGGAAGGTTGTAAGGAGTGCAAACTGACATCAGCAAAAAACGTCAGCTAAAGATGTCAGCTAAAGATGTTAGCTAAAGATGTTAGCTAAAAATGTTAGCTAAAAAATGTAAGCAAAAGATGTTAGCTTAAGATGTGAGCTAAAGATGTCAGCTAAAGATGTTACCTAAAGATGTGCACTAAAAATGTCAGCTGAAGATGTCAGCTAAAGATGTTAGCTAAGATGTTAGCTAAAGATGTCAATCAATCAATCTTTATTTATATAGCGCCAAATCATAACAAATGTTATTTCAAGACACTTTACAAAAACATTTACAGGTCTAGACCCGTAAATGTTAATAAAATTTTATTAGCAGAAACCCAACATCAAGACAAGATAAGGAGTCTTATCTTAATCCACCATGAGTACAGGACTTTGCAGCATTTAGCAAGTTACAATAGCAAGGAAAAACTTCCCTTTAACGGGCAGAAACCTCGGACAGAACCAGACTCATGTTAGACAGACATCTGAGGAGACTGTGTTGGGGTTAGAGAGAGACAGATAGAGAGAGAGAGAGTGGGAGAGAGAATAATGGGGGGGGGGGGGGGGGATACACACACACACACACACACACACACACACACAGAAAGAGAGAGAGACAGACAGACAGACGCAGTCTGAAGTTTGGCGCTGTGGCGACAGTTAAGGTGAAACCAGCAGGCCGTTCCCGACAACAATCCAAAGCCGTAGCAGCTGGAGTCTGGCAGGAGCACAGCAGCAGGCCGTCTACTTCACCGATCCCCAGGAACCTACAAGACAAACTCAGATCCTCCCAGAGAGGTGTATGGTCAGTAACTATAACAGGACAGTAATGCTAAAGAACTCAGCTTAACATGTTAGCTAAATATGTAAGCTAAATATGTCAGCTTTAGATGTTAGCTAAAGATGTGCACTAAATATGTCAGCTTTAGATGTCAGCTAAAGATGTCAGCTTAAGATGTTAGCTAAAGATGTAAGCTAAAGATGTTAGCTAAAGATGTTAGCTAAAGATGTTAGCTTAAAATGTCAGCTAAGTGTCAGCTTAAAATGGCAGCTAAAGATGATAGCTAAAGATGACAGCTCAAGATGTAAGCTAAATATGTTAGTTTAAGATGTTAGCTGAAGATGTCAGCTAAAAATTTCAGCTTAAGATGTAAGCTAAAGATATTAGCTTAAGATGTTAGCTAAAGATGTCAGCTAAAGATTTTAGCTAAAAATGTCAGCTAAAAATGTCAGCTGAAGATGTTAGCTCTAGATTTTAGCTTTAGATGTGAGCTAAAGATGTCAGCAAAAAATGTCTGCTTAAGATGTCAGTTAAAGATGTCAGCTTAAGATGTGAGCTAAAGATGTTAGCTTAATATGTCAGCTTAGCGTTAATATGGAACCCACATCAGTTCTAGGTAAACCCTGCCCCAGCTGCTCTGAAAGGCCTATTGATGCAGCCAAACATCGCCCACGCTGTTAGTGTTGCAGCCAACTTCACTCGTGTGCTTTGATAAGGCATCTGATCGACCCTCATACGGACTTCAGCATCTGATACATTTGTTAGGTCGTTCATCTTTTCTCAAAGGAAACGTTTCACACCGCATGACCCCAGCAGAGCACACCTCCATTCAGACTGTAACATTGACATTCGTATTTTTATTACAAATTTAAAGTTAAGATGATGTGTGTTTGTGTGTGTGTGTGTTATTGAATGAATAGTTTTGTGTAAAATGTTTTGGCTTTGCTAGTATGAGTAGCCCACCTTCAAGGCAGAGAAGTGTGATATATTTATGCAAGCATCCCAACAGGATTTGTTCCCTCCATATGTGAGAATAAAAGGCATTTTTTCATTTTTTATCACATAAATGTTCATTATTCCACTCCATTTATGTAAGGCCAAGACAACAATATGAGTGAGCGGGAATCAACATTATTGCACAGGAATCAACACTGTTGCATATGCAAGTAAATTCAGACAAACAGGCGATTTTAACACAAATATCAAGTTAATTTTGACTCATATCAGCTCATTTATTCAACCACTTGAACCCCAGATGGTTGAGCAGAGTCCCTTGGGGCTCTTTACTAGTGTATTTTCCGTGTGTTGCGTCTTGCATGATAAATTTACCATTTGACATCTCAGTTTATTTTATAACGCTTGCACGTAAGTGTGTTAGGCGTGGTTTGACTGCATCACCAGGGCTGAAGAGTAGCGGGGCGGGGTTTTCCTAGAACTGATGTGGGTCCCATAATAACGCGTCAGCCAAAGATGTTGGCTAAAGATGTCAGTTAAATATTGTCAACTAAAGATGTTAGGTATAGATGTCAGCTAAAGATGTCAGCCAAAGATATCAGCTAAAAATGTGAGCTAAAGATGTCAGCTAAAGATCTTAACTAAAGATGTTAGCGAAAGATGTTAGCTTAAGATGTCAGCTAAAGATGTCAGTTAGCCCCTCAGACAGCTGGTGAGTGCAGTCCCTTAGGACCTGTCCTGTAATGTTTTAAGAGCCTGGAGCTTTGTGAGGATGGGTCTAACTCATGAGACTGTACGGGCGCTTCAGACCGAGCAGTGGTGACAGAGATGTGGATGTCCAGCAGCAGTAACAGCGAGTGCTGCTGAGTTATAATAACTGTGTCAGACTGTGTGAGACACACAAACACATCTGATCCTCTTTATGCCAGTCCAGAGGTCAGTCCAGATAAACGATGTGTCATGAAGACTTCATGTTGGTGTTCCTTGGTGTCTGTTAGAGACACATGAAGAAGACTTCGAGCTGTGCTGCTGCTTGAAGTGCATCAGCCTCATGAACTGCCTCAGTGTTGTTGCTCTTCAGTGGGATGGCTCATTTTTCACAAGATGTATCATCAACAGAGGAAAAGTCAGGTGTTTAAAATCTAAGAGTTTTTCTTCTTCTCCAGCCCATTTTCTGTTTTCATTTACTGGGTTGGTTGCAGTGTTTCACTTGCACACTGCCCCCTACTGATGAAGATGATGTACAACCAAGGAGTCCACATTTCCATTTCATTGTTACGTTGGTCTGAGGGCGGGTTTGAAAATGAAAATATGAACGGTCGTTTCCTTTCTGTTTGGATTATGTCATACGATGTGCTTCCCTTAACATGAAAATGTATTTACTTTATTGCATTGTTATTTGAGTTATGCCCTAAATACTCTTCCACATAGAGCAGCTGGTCAGGGCCAACCTGTTGCAGAGGGCGGCTCCAACAGCAGAATAAATCAATACACATTTACATGTTCACGTCTCTGCAGGAACAAAAGTGGTATACATAAAGTGTTGGTGTTTGATTCTTGCAGATTTATTGCTTTTCACTCACAATGTTCACGTGTCAAACTATAACTCTCTGCTGAGAGGGTCGGAGCGCTCAGAGCGACATATGGAGCGTGCAGCACAAACCAAGGGAACCAAAGGTCAAACGTGTCAGTGAAGAGGGGTGATGGAAAAACATCAGAAACCTTTTTTTAATGAGAGGTGATTAAAGGAGGGTACATCATTGATAGGGGGCCTCTCTATGTAACTGTGTAACAGGCGGTGTGACCAGGGGGCGCTAAGAGCAGAGGGGAGCTGACACACTGCCCAGCGCTCCTTAAATACGATGTTGACTCACCGTAGAACATCCGGAGATGTCATTTTATTCACATTGAGTTGATGTTGTGGTCTACTGCACAACTTTATCCAACAAAGACACTTTTCTGGGTTGAGGTTTGTCTTAGTTTCCTGAGGTAAAAAATGCACGCTGTCACCCAGCCTCTCAGGATACCTTGTGTCAGAGTTGCATGTACCCCATGAACAAACTTTAAACATTTTTCAACGTCATATCTCAGAAAAACCTCATTAAACACTACAAAAACTGACATTCTGCAATACATTTCAATAGGTGTTCAGGCAGACAATATCTGAGTGGATGAGAATGACTATACGCACTGTGATTGGCTCGTTGCGTTTGAGGGCGGGACTTACTCATGGGTCACTTGCCAAACCAAAGGTTTCAAAACATTTCCCCAAAGAAATAACCATTAAATAATTACAACAGAAGATAGGATGGACAAAACAACATAGAGCTACGTCACTAAGCTCCCTAAAGATTAAAACAGAAACTGAACTGACTCTTCATTCAAAACATTAACAGAGGCAGGAATGCATCATGGGAATGTGATAGAGGCCAACATCAACAGCTGTTGAAAAGAAACTGGAAGCAGAAAGTTAGACACAGAAAGATGTTGTGCTTGATCAAACAACAGAAAACACAAGAGCCACCTCTCACCACCTCAGACAGGGAGATGAGTCAGCACAGAGGCCTGAGGTGAATCCCAAAGCTCCAAACTTTCATCCTTCCTTCCTCCTGGTGAGGAGAGGAGAGGAGAGGAGAGGAGAGGAGAGGAGAGGAGAGGAGATGAGATTTGTTTTTAGAGAGATGAGTCACCCTTTGAAGTGATGTCTTTCAATGATGACGGCGTCAGCTGATCACCTCTGGATCATCTGTCTGGCTCTAACAGCTGTTTGTGTCTCTGCACATGTGCACTGGCATCCCATATGTGTCATTCAGTAAAAAGACTCCTGTGAAGGCTGATCCTGTGTCTCCTTTTGACCAGCATTTATAGATCAGGTCTGACCCTGGAGCTCAGGTGTTCCTCACATGTTCTAAATCAGGGCCCGTCTGGCACACACCTGACCCTGCTCTGAGATGATCACCTGACTGAAGGCACGGTGGCCAGAGTTTGATGTTCCTCTGTGAACAGTTTAAACGCTGTCTGATTTGATGGGTGTAGTATTTGTTGTCACTGATGCTCCCTCTGTGGGGTCTTTGTGGCTGGTAAGGTTCATAGCCATGTGCTCTGTCAGCAGGAGCCCTCACACTCTTCTGCCTGCCTAACAGCAGCAGTCTGTAAGCCTGAGACTGGGCTGAGCTCCTTCCTGCAGGACGAGCCTTGGTCTGGCCTCGTTTTGGTTTTCTCAAATATTCATCTTGTAGACAGTCCTTATCTTTTGCCCCAGCAGTGGGAGAGTAGCAGGAGGGGCAGTAAGGTCCTGTCCCAGAGAACCCCCCCCCCCCCCCCCCAGACGGGTTCCAGGATGAAGGGAAGAGCCAACTCTCAGGTGTGTGTGAAGGTCTTGAACCTTTGGACGATCTTTGACAGGAACAGAGGAAAGATGGGCTGAGGTCTTTGGTCCAGACATTTCCCCAAACAAGAACTTGTGATCTTCATAAGCCCTTTGAAAGCTGAGGAGGACTGAACAGGGTAACATGAACTGACACAGGGTGCACATTGATCCTGGGGCGGAGGGGGCTGTTCGTGCTGTCCTCACTGAGCCTCTGTCACATTCATGTATGGAGTGTCTGAGGCTGGCTGCTCTGTTTGACTTGTTCAAGTTTTCAGGCTCTCTGAACGGTGCCCTCCCTCAGTGTTTTTGCTTTTGGACTGAGACGCTCTGTCAGGAGATAGAGTGTTTGTACTGCCATGAACTTAGTATCACACTGCACTAAGTTGTCCATCTGGGTGACATCTGCTGGATCCTCCAAAAACTCAGTTGGTGTTTTGTTACAACCAGACTGCACAATACTCATCAGAGTTAGCACAATGGGGAACACAGAAAATATGGCTTCAACTTCACTTTTTGGCTTATGTTAAGGCCTGAACCACACGTATGTGGATATTGGATATTCCTAAACACACATTTTTCTGCCCATTGGGCCTCTCAACCACACGAACACGGCGATTTCACCCACATAAACAGAGATTTCTAAATAAGGATAAAGAAGTGAAGAAATAAAAAAATATCCGGTTGAGTGGATCCATGTTGCGGTGTTAAGCCGAGCTGGTGTTGACGCGATGACGTCTCGCATCTAGCAACATGTCACTGTGTTTGACTGCGCATGCTCATAACGTTCTTCTTCTATGGTTTTCACATTTTGCTAACCTGCCACTTATCGGCCAGGCTTGGCATTGCAGGCTTCAGAGGTGATCGTTTTCAGTTTGGCCTCTTCGTATGGACATACCGTAAAATACCAAATAAAGGCAGGTTTCCAATTAAATGCCAGGTTCCAAATAAACGCCTGGTGTAGCAGCACGTTTAGAAAAATAGACACCGGTTCCAAATAAACGCCGGGGGTATGGTAAGTTACTCGGCGCAGCCTACGAGCTGCAGTCAGCGTCTTTTGTTTTTTTTTTCATTCCACGGTCGTAGTTACAGAACACACATGCAAACGCTGAGCTCACAACTGACAGTTGACTCTTGAAAACTGATTTTTGTGAAAGAAACATAATCAGACTGTACTTTATTAGTAATGGTGCGACAGATCATGATTGATCCGTGATCCGTTCGGATCGACGTAATCGGTTCGGCACACACATGACCCTACAACAGTGTTTTTGTGCAGCAGAAGCCCAGAGCGCTCGCACCAAACACCTCCTCCCAGCTCGTCTGCTCGTCTGCCCCATCTGAGTGCAGACTCAGACGGGGCCATATTTTACTTGACCCAAAACACAAATAAACGGACTCCGACCGAAAAAGTCTGATATGGGTCTGCATTCACGCTTTATTTAGAGAATTTTCAGCACGTTACTTTCACACAAAAACACTGCTGAATAAGGCTCTAGTTCTCATCGTGTCGTAAAACGGCGCTACCTCCGCTGCAGAGCCACAGCTGGCTACGAGGCACTCGCCGCTTAGTGTATCAGTCCACGCGCGGCGTGCCAGATATGAACAAACGCAGGTAGTCTGTCAGGACGAATTATGCAATAACAACGTAAAGATGAGGAGGCTTTGAAGAGTCAAAAAAGAAGACGTTACCACTTCCACTGAATGTTATTTTCTGGGAAAGGAATTAAACGCCTGTTCCAAATAAACGCCCGGTCCCAAATAAACGCCTGGTCTGCTCAGTGATTGAAACAAATAAACGCCCCGGCTACTATTTGGTTTTTTACGGTAGATATTTCTGTGGTGTGGACGGAGATTTTTTTTTAAACGAGGACAAAGATATCTGATTAAAAAAATATCCATATGTGTGGTTCAGGCCTCAGTCACTTTACGACTCTAACACTCCTGCTGCTGTCTGAAATGATTGTTGAGAGGAACAGTACATCGTGTCCACAGCGGTGGGTTAACAGGCTTGTGCTTGTGCATGACGTGAACTGTGCCGAAGCACACCTCTCTGCGGTGTGTCAAAGCTAAGGAAGTAAACCTTCACTTCTAGCCAAACAAACTGGTCTTAGGGCTGAAGTGTGTTTGAGTACGGTACAGATGGCCGGTGTGACTACGCCCTCAGATGATGTGTGGCCCGTGGGAGGAGTCCTGTGCTCTGTGGCTGGGGATGGGGAGCTGATTGATAATGGTCGATGTGAAAATAAGCTGCTTCTGTTGTTTCTAAGATCTCAGAATTTGTGTTTCTTGTGTTTTTCTCAACACCCCTCTGCCTCTGTTTCCTCAGGTCGCTGTGTGATGATCTCTCTGGACCCCCTCCTCTGCATATCTGTCCTGCTGCTGCATGAGCTCCTGCGCCTCCTGTTGGCCCACTGAAAGACTTGAACCAAATGAGTGTCCACCTGCAGCCCTCTCACTCTCTATACCAAAAACAGACGCTCACAGGAAACCACATCACTGCTGGGGCTCTCAGAGAGACAGGGACTCATGGCTCTGCAGACAGAGCAGGAAGCTGCAGGACTGCGTGCAGAGCAAAGTGTGTGGGGAGAAAGGATGGAGTATCAGTTCTGGCACACACACATACACATACACACACACATGCACCGATGATACAGTGTGGCTACAGCTCTGCACCGGCTTTATGCACAGCCTCCTCAGACTCCACAGACTCACCGTCCCTCAGCAGCGCCCACTGTGAATCTTTACGTCACCTCAGAGTTAGTCCTGCTGCTCATACAGACACTGTCAGCTCTTCTGTGGAAGTCATGTGACCTTCACCATGTGACCTCCATCATGTGACCTCCACATCCTTTTTTTTCTCTGGAATGAAGTGGTTTTAACCGTCAGTTTTTTTCTGTAGACGTCTCCTTTACAGAGCTACCATCCATCCTCTGTGTTAGTTTGTACATACGCCATGTCAACCTCCTACACACACACACACACACACACACACACACACACACACACACACACACACTCTTGTGTTCTCATAGTTGTGTTCCATTTGAACAGGGGAGATAAGCTGATATATTTTGGGGACATATGGCACACCTGAACATCGTTGTTGTTCTTCACCTCCAATAATCTTTATTTTTATTAAATCTGTGGTGACTTTGATTTCTATGAGACAGATCTTTCCCACAGCAGCTCAGATGAACTTTATTGTTTTTGTAATAAAAGGTAGATTTCAAACAAACGTGTTGTTCTTGGACCTTTTTTGCTCCAACATGTCCCCACTACAGAGTCAGGAGTGACTTTTCACCTCTAACACTTAGAGACATTTACGGGCTGAAATATGAAGACATAAACTCTCTTCAATAAAGCAGAAACCCTCCCAAACCAAAGATGGGCACACAGAGACTGGGACCTGGGTCATCATTGAAGGGGACATATCATGCTTGTTCCTCCTTTTCACTATGCCAGACTAGGATGCCTGTAAAGCATTTCTGCCCTCAGTACAAGTCATTTAGTTCCTTCATTGCCCCACAAAAGCGTTCTCAATATCCTCAGTTAAGGCCATTCTGAAGATCTCGTTGAAACGCTCAGTTTCCAGAATGACCTCCAGTAACCTCGCAACGTCACAGCCCTTTGTGCTCTGATTGGTCAGTTCTATCAGAGGGGCGGAGGGGGTAGAGCCAGGGGGCGGTTTTTGCAGCATGGCAGCATTTACAAAATCGCCACATTGAATGGAGCAGACCGAGCGAGTTTGCTGTTTGCCAAAACTACACCATAAGGCATTGATAGCACTAATAAAATGGCAGAGTGTAGGATACGTCCTTTTGTATTGGACCCCGAGTCAGACCCGGACGGTTCTGCAGCTCAGGAGGAAGAAAATCCACCTGGACACAGATCATCTCAGGACGCTTCAGTGTGGTGAGTCAAACCAGTACTGTAACATGTAGAGTTTATACGTTTATGCTCGGCTCTTGGTGGGTGTATCCCTCGGTGGCGGTTGTGTGACTAACTGACATCACAGAGGAGGAGCTGCTTTATCAGATTACTCCAATAAATAGAAAGGATCCTCATGTCTTCACGAAGGTTGAAATCTCGCAGCCAAATGGCAATGACCTATTTTCAGAGGCATCAAATCTCTTTCTAGGATATCAGAAAAAATATAATATCTCATTTTTGAAAATTCAGGGGGTGTAAGGTCTTGTTTTCAAATTTATTACATCATATGTAAGTATTAAATCAGGGATCATCTGTCAAAGTGATGATACGTTTAAAACTGTGGTCTTTGGTTGTTAGTTGCCCCACGTTGCTTGACAAACTCTTATACTCTGCAGTGTTTCTGCAGTCACAATGAGCGTGCATCTGCTGTTGTTAATGAACAAATAATCCCTCTAAAATATTGATTTTTACAACCAACCACTGATCAATCTGACATTAATCTGCTTACTGCATGAATTCAGTTTGGAGAACCATACCTCCTCTGTATGAATGGAGCTAAACACAGCTCCCATTGCTACAGGAGGTGAAATTCAACATGTTTACCGCCTGACACAAAGTAATTACTGATGTGATACAGATTTCAGTCATAACTTAGCTTCCATCCTGGTCAGTGAGCCAGCAAAAACAGTGCATACAAAGAAATAAAAAAGTCCTGTGCAGTGGCTCTGGACTGCCCCCACATGAGAGGAAGTTGAGACAACCTCTGCTGATTTTCGTAAAGGGGACATATCATGCTGATCCCTGATTTAATACTTACATATCATTTAATAAATTTTAAAACAAGACCTTTCACCCCCTGAATTTTCAAAAAATGAGATATTGTATTTTTTCTGATATCCTAGAACGAGATTTGATGCCTCTAAAAATAGGTCATTGCCATTTGGAGATTTCGACCAACGACACAAGGATCCTTTCTTTTTATTGGAGTAATCTGATAAAGCAGCTCCTCCTCTGTGATGTCAGTTAGTCACACAACCACCACAGAGGGATACACCCACCAAGAGCCGAGTATCCCCCCTCAAATGCTGGATGCAGGGACTCTGCTCTGCTGAGCAGCTTGGCTTTACATGGTGAATTAGCAGTTAAAACACTATAGTTTTAGCAGACGTCGTAATACTTGTGAGACTGTGATATTTGCATTCTTGTTCTGACATGCACTGTGAACCTGGACCACAATAATGCTGCGGTAATAACATAGTGATGAACTGACGGTAGAGGCGATCTTTAGACTACACTTTCAGCATGATGGATAAAACAGACAGAGAAAAGTGAAGGAGCAGGATGGAGCCCTGTTATAGAAATAGTTTATTGGTAAAGTCTGCCTATATTTCCACGTATAAACTCTACATGTTACAGTACCGCTTTGACTCACCACACTGAAGCGTGGATTTTCTTCCTCCTGAGCTGCAGAACCGTCTGGATCTGACTCGGGGTCCAATACAAAAGGACGTATCCTACACTCTGCCATTTTATTAGTGCTATCAATGCCTTACGGTGAAGTTTTGGCAAACAGCAAACTCGCTCGGTCTGCCCCATCCAATATGGCGATTTTGTAAATACTGCCATGCTGCCAAAACCGCCCCCTGGCTCTACCCCCTCCGCCCCTCTGATAGAACTGACCAATCAGAGCACAACGGGCTGTGACGTTGCGAGGTTACTGGAGGTCATTCTGGAAACGGAGCGTTTCAACGAGATCTTCAGAATGGCCTAAAATGAGGATATTGAGAACGCTATTGTGGGGCAATGAAGGAACTAAATGAGTTGTACTGAGGGCAGAAATGCTTTACAGGCATCCTAGTCTGGCATAGTGAAAAGGAGAAACAAGCATGATATGTCCACTTTAATGATCATTTCATGTCAAAGTCATATGAAGAGCTCTCAGGACAGATACATCACTAATAGTTTCCTTCAGCTGGACCTGCTGTCTTCATCACTTCTTTTTGACAGTGCCAACCCTCACTGCCCCCTGCAGGCCTGTTACACCACCTTTACAGGGACAGCAAAACATCAACACCAAACTACTGTGATGTTTGTGGACCTTGTTTTTTTTGCAGGGGTGCTCATTTGCATAGGGGGGATTTGCAGTGTGGCTGGTGGTAATCATTTGCATGTGCTTTTTCTTTCTGGTCACCTTTGCAAAAGTGTAGAGGGTTTAAAATCCACACAATCCCTTTGTGAGTCAGGTTGATGCTGGTAGTTGGTATTTCAGATAACTTTTCTACAAGCACTTCGCTAACCTTGCCTCTAGGAGATGAACAACTCAATAGTCCAGGATCTCTTAACCTGACTGTTTCTATATTTCTGCCAATGAAAAAGACAGTTTTGTTCAGTATTTGGCAGCGACTGTCTCGATGACCTGCATGAGTTTTAAGATAAGAAACTAAATTATGAGCTCACAGAGAGCTGTCAAACGAGTCACGCCCAGCAGTGGGGTCATGCACTGGAGCTGATGAGTCAGAAGTGATGACCGGCTGTACTCACAGTCCCATCAAAGCCAGTGTGTGACAGAGTGTGTTTGTGTGGAAACGGGTAAAAAGCTGCTCCATACGACATTCAGCTAAAGTAAAATCACAGCATGTTCTCTGTGGTGTCTGAGTCTGACCTGACAGTGTGTGGACGTCCTTAGGCTGTAACACACTCGCTGTGGGTCGGCTCAAACTGGGATCTCAGCACAAACATGACGTGATAGAAATGTGCAGACGCTGTGGATGTCAGGGATGATCAGGGTGTGTGCATGCTGCGTTTGAAAAGAAACCCTTCCATGGCTGAACACTGAGACTGAAAGTCATTCATGAGCCGTACGGTTAGAAAAAAAAAAGAACCAATGATAAAAACATGAATTAATAAGACAGATAGAGATCTCAGCAGGCAGCTGCCTGCAGCATGACACCAAAACTCCATTTCCAACCTCCCTGATGCAGCGCAGATTATTCCTCATCCAGAGAACAAACATGATGTCAGAGCGAGCTGCTGAATTAATCTCATCTCACGGACCAGAGCCAGAGGGTGTGTCTAACCTGGAGCTTACGTAAGCCTCAGTGCGTCTCGCTGATAACATCCAACAGGCCCCACCTGAGAGTGCTTCACCTCGTCTCACCTGGGCTGCTTAAAATACCACGGCCTCAGCAGGGACCAGAATACAGACGCTCTGATGAGTGCTGATGGGCCTCCATGTCAACCCGGCTCCACCACCGTTACTTTACTCTGTGTGTTTTTAATAAGGCCGTTTATGCAACGAACTAATCTGTGCAGCAGAGTCCAGTCCAGAGGTCTTCCCTGGTCCAGGATTACAGACCTGAGTCCTCGCTGCATGAGGCCAGGGGTGAAACCAAACAGACACTGCTGGGAGGAGCTGAGGGCAGGAAACTGTTTCCTGAACCTGAGGTCATGGACACCGCCAGCATGGGGGACAGGCCTTAACAGAGTCCACTTCATGTCCCTGAAAGAGGACCTGAAAAACCAGATCCATAAAGGCTGGATGATGGTTCCCATGTGAATGTGACACACGGAATCAGCACAGGGGAATGTGTGTGACTTTTATCCTTCTGCACAGAATCTGTTGGCGTTTGTATCACAAACACATCTACCACAGAACTAAACCAGTGAAGAAGAAGTGTGCATTTGTTACTCTGTTTATTTATTTATTTTTTTTGCCCATTTGTCTTCCCTGCCAAGTGTGGCTGCAAGGACCTGCTCATCTCATGGTAATCAAGGTGATCTCTGTGTGGTTTTTGTACCTCGGACACTAGGAGCCCCTGATCAGCCGCCATGTTGTCTGCTCATGAGATCAGAAAGGTTCTCACTCAAGTCAATCAGTCCATTTACACTGGATCTCTGGATCTGGTTTGTCAGGGTCCTGCTGCGAGGTCTGGTAGGTGGCAGGTGATGCGCAGCCATCCTATTTATTTTTCAACAGACACCAGAGCTGCAACATGTCAATTCAGCGTAAGGAAGATTGAGCAGCATGGAAAGTTTTGACCAGAAACTACCAAAAAACACCAGTGACTTTCCAAATAAAACAAACTGTGTCAAAACCAGGTTGTATTTATCTTGACTATGACAAACAGTCATAATGTTTGGGGCCAGATCAGGAGTCAACAGGTTTGAGGTTTTACAGCCCAACATGGATGAAGAGAGGATGATTTATAGAGAGGGAAGAGCAGGAACTCCTGGGTCTGTGACTCCGGCTGTCTGTCAGTCACACTGATTGATGGACCAAACACTCAGCCGGTGTGGGTTGATGGACCCAGTCAACACACAACAGAGCAGAGCTGGACTGCAGACGTACCTGGTGTATTTGAGGCGTGAGGCTCAGTGAGAACTATTTGGTGTGGATTGCTAAGAGCAGAGATGTCAAACTCGTGCCATGGAGGGCCCAGAGGCTGCAAAAACTCCACCAGCTGATTTCACTGATCACATTCAAGCAGAGAACAGGGACTAATCAGTAAAATCAGCTGGTGGATTTTTTGGTTGGAAAGAAAACCTGCAGCCTCTTGGCCCTGCATGGCACAAGTTTGAGATCCCTGAATTACAGTGTTTTTTTCAGAAGGAAGACCCAGTTTCCCATGAGAACCATCACCCACTGTGGTAAAGTCGTGACCTTTGCCAAGGCCTGCATTTGTTTGTTTGCTGGCTCTGAAACCAATTTTCAAACCTGCTCTTTATCCTTTGTTTAACCCTTTTTTCCTTACATCACTTAAATGTTTCGGTGCTTTTCTTATTTTCTGCTAAGATTTCAGTGAATTGGTACCTTCGTCCGAGTCAGAAACAGCTGGATGAGGAAGAATCCGTGTTCTGGTTTAAGCACTGCAGGCCAGATGTGGTTTTGGACATCTGGCAGAGAAGTCTTTGCTGAGCTGAAGCTGACACATCTGACTGCCCACTGGTCCCTGCACAAATCTGATTGGAATACAGGTTAAACAAGGTCAGGGAGGATAACAGGGAGGGCGGGGTGCAGCAGATACACACACGCACACATACACGCACACACAGACTGACAGATGCATACACATGCAGAGAATTCTTGTATGTATTTAATCCCCGATGCATGCAACACAATGCACAGAAACTGAACAGTTGGCCCAGATTACTTGCGCTGTGTGTTTTTTTTGTGTCATCCGAGCTGATCAGGCTGGAGGTCGAGACAACAGTGTCACTCCCATTTGTTTCATCCATGGCTCTCCCTCTGTCAGCGCAATCCTCCTGTAGGCTGCAAACATGTGACATATCCACGACCGCTCTTTCTTCTGACATTGACCAAGCCTAGATTATACTCAGCCTGCTTACAACACACACACACACACACACACACAGGCAACATCATAATCTCAAGTCCTGTGACAAGCTTAGAGAGGAAAAAGCTGCTGACATGGAGAGAGACATGGACCAGTGCTGCAATGACATCACACGCCGCAGCCGCTGAGACCTGAGCGCCAGAAAATGAGCATCATTGTCACAAAGAAAGGATCGACCCTGGAGCTGTTTTAACCACAGCAGTGACACCATTATGATAATAACATCTGCTGCAGCTAATCGAGGACTTCGCCAAACAGAGGATTGTTGGTGGGGAAGTGGATTGCGACTTAGTCTGTGATATTTTCCCAAGTGGACCCAGGAGTGAGTGGATTCATTACAGACAGCAGAGTGACAGAGCAGGGATCCTGAAACAGGCGGTGGAGGTGCTGAGGGCAGAACAAGGAGAAACAGAATCAGCTAATTCTACTGAGACACTCCTAGAAAAGCTTACAAGCACGAGAGCTTTGATACCGCCGCTAGCTGACACGGACTGGCTGCTTTAGAGGAGACAGAGCTGAAGAGGAAGAGCAGCCACTGATTCCCACTGACGTGAGACAGCTTAGAGTGATCAGAGCAGCTCCTCCACACATCACACCTCCTGTGACTGCAACACAGACACAAACACAAAGCCCCCACAATCCCTGAACAAAATACCAACAAGGAAAACACTAAAATATGAGAAATCATTCAGAGAAAACAGAACTGAAGAAAGGCATAGGCTGCAGATTTGAAGAAAACTGACAGTAGCAACACAACCTGACAGAAAATAAGCTAATAACCAGTCACCAGATTCCTGAGGTTGAAAAACCCTCTGGGGACTGAAAAAGACCTGCAGCAGGCACTAAGATTTCAGTTTGTTCATTCAGGGGCATGCTGACACTGAAGGACTCCACTGTCTCCATCAAACCCCAAGACCCACAACCTTGAGAAGAGCCAGCTTGTCTTTGCCCAAAAACCAATCAATTAGCCACAGAAGTTTTGCATTTCTGTTCTTGAAACATTTTGTGATTCTGCATTCACAGTTTGACTGTAAGAGAAAGAATGAGGTGAAGCATGGCGGTGTCTCTGTGATGCTCTGGGGCCCGCTGGCTTCCACTATCATCTTGAAGAAAGCAATTTGGATTTGATACAGTATGAGGAAATCTTCAAAGACAGTCTCATGCTGCATTTGGGGAAGCTGAAACTTGGACTTTCAAACAGACCTGCAAGACAGTGGTTTCTGGATCAGCATCATGTTCGCACCAGTGCACAACAGATTAAGCTCTACTCAGGACCAAAGATGCTCATCACAGAAGACTGACTCACACTGAAACCACTACAGCATTAAAAGCTGTGTTGTTTATCAAATTAAAAAAAAAACAACTTGCAAATTAGGGCTGTGACTTTAACGGGTTAATTAGATTAACTAATTACACGGCACATTAAGGCGTTATAAAAATCAACGCAAGATTAACTCATTGGCTGCCAGCCATTTTCAGAGCATCTTGAATGATCTTTTAAGACCCAAATAATAATGTTTTCTCTGACCATGTAAACACCAAAGTTACCAAAGAAGAGTGGACTCTCTACTTTTATGTCTCTCTTCCTGTTTTTGGTCCAAAATATAAAATTTCAAACTTTTTTGATCGCGTTCACCTCGGGCGCTCCATTCTTTGATCCTCTCCATGATCTCTGTTGTCTTTTCTCACGATGGCGCCGCTCTTCCTCTCTGAACTATGGCGACACATCCTCAGTTGGAGGGAACTGCCGGAACTTTTCTGACTTGCAGCGTCTCGCTATGTCTCTGTCATCTCACATTTCTCCTCATATCCATGCTGAGCTCTCGCCTAAAGAGCGCACCACCCACAGTAGTTTACGTGCAGGATTTTGATTGACAGGCTCCACCAGACCCCGCCTCCCTCCGCTGAAAAATATAATTTACTTCTATAGACGCAGTAAACAGTAATGGAATGTCAATGGCAGAGAACACAGACATTTTAATTAATATTGACCAGTTGAAAAAGAAAGGATTTACAAATCTTCTCTTTTTTATGTATTCATTCGATTAGTCATGCACTATAATTTTGTAATGCCCTCGAATTCAAATTCTTTATGTGGGGACCTTAAGCCAGATATAAGATTAAAATGTGATTAATTAGATCAATTAATAACAAATCCTGTAAATAATTAGATTATTGTTTAATCTCCTGACAGCACTATTTACCACATAACGGTTGATGAATGTTCTTGAAAGTAGTGTCCACAAAAAAAAAAAAACATCTTCTGAACAAACTAAACAGGATTTTGTTGTTTAAACTTGTGTATGAGAATATTCAATGATTTAGTCATCTACCAAAATCTGTTTGAATTGAAGTGTTGCTTCTGATGTTGAATATTGATGTGATTAAAATGTGATTAATTATGTTTAATTAACTACAAATTAATTTGATTAATTTTCTAAATCAAGTCCCACCACTATTGCAAATATTTGTTGTGTCAATCAAAGTTAATCTGGTAAATTTCACTAACAAGCTTAACTAGAGTCCCATGGTGTCCACGTTAGTGTAATTCAGGACAGAATCGGGAAATGGCCGATTAAAACTGTATCTACTTTCAAAAGCAGGACATCATAAAAATGGATATAATCTGACCAGAAAGCTGCCAATGTGAGGAGAAAGAAAGTTTGGAAATGTTTCAGGGGACTACTTAATCGTGGCACCTTGTGCCCCACACAAGGTGCCCCCCAGTCTTCTCCTTGGGCAGCTCCTCACAAACACTCACCAGCCCTCTACCCAGCTAAACAACATGGGCCCACCAGAAACATTGGCTAACCTGGCAAAAATACAAAACTCATCTCTTACTCTAACGTACAGAGCCGAACAGTTCAGAAATAACTTTGATGAGTCAGATGAAATGCTTTTTTAAAGAATTAACTATTTATGACTAGAATCATGAAAATATGTGCGATGACCACACATTGCTCAAAAGTCATGTGACAAATAAAGACAAACACTGTGTTACTGCCATTTTCCATTTACTGTCTGTCAGGTGGTATGTGGTATCTGTGTGTATAGCTTTCATTTAATTCATGTTTCTTTTAGCTAAATTGGTGTTAAAAAGATATAAAAACTTAATATAACATGCATGTGAAATTTAATTTGGTGTCTTAGTTGACATACCTCAGTTGTCAATGATGACGTAATTTTCTTTGATTGAAGGAGACACTGTAATGCTCTCAGTTTTGTTTTTCTCTGTTTATTAAAGGACGGAGGCGACACATCGTTTCTACCATTGTTAAACCATAAACACGCGTAGTTTCGTATTCCTCCGTCCAGAAGTGGTTTTAGGAACATAAGAACTAAGTCAACGTTGGAAAGCTTTAGCCACTACACACTGTGCTGCTAATGCTAGCCAGGTCAGGGCACACCTCTGGACGAGCAGTAGTTGATAAGTGCCTTTTCCTCCTGCCTTTGGGTCAAACCTTGCTACACTATCTGTGTGAATAGTTTATCAGTGCAGCTGTGTTTCTACAGCTTAGTTTGATGCTGTGAATAGCAGAGACAACAGGGGTTTTAAATGTATTTTCACTTACTGTTTTATTGTTTGCAGAGCTCCATACTTCAGTGAAACTGAGGGCCCGTGTCGATGGTCAGTGTCACCAGGAGGAAAGGCAGTGATGTTTCTGTCTCGCTGGGAAAGTCCCTGGAGTCTCAGGACACAAGCTCACTCCTTCAATCCTAACTATCCACTCCTGATTACATCTCTGTGTCTCCTTTAAGATGTCCAATCAGCAAAAACCTCTCTTTGTCTAAATCTAGTGATTTGTTAGGACTGAACCTTTTCTTGAACTTTGTCATTTCTGCTGTGAAAACCTCCAGACCCTGCTGAAAACCCTCCCAGAACAGAGTGAGTGTCATCTTCAAAAGATTCAAACATACTGTTTATGATTCCGCTGAATTTTTATATAGACTATGGACTTTTATGGGCCCAACACAGACCCCTGGGGAATCCCACATATTATATCCCTGTATCTTGTGTGGACCTTTCCTAACAAACAGTACTCTATCCGGCAGGTTGCTGCTTGTGAAGTAAAATGTTGCGGTCTAGGATGTCACAAGCTTTCCTTAAATCAGTAAAACCTTAGAATAGAATAGAGAATAGAAATTGAAGAGAAAATACTTTATTTATCCACGAGGGGAAATTCAGAAGTCACAGCAGCATTTAAGGAAACAAAAGTAAGAAAGAGTATAAAAAGTGCAAAAAGGTCCACAAGAGAATAGATGACAACAGAGGGTCCAGGACTGAGCCTCCCCAGCAGTCTGTTCAGTCTCTGTCTCCTGGATCCTGTCTGCCCACAGCAGGTGAAGCTCCTCCAATGTGGCGCCGGCGTCCGATGTCAGCTCCGTCAGCCACGTCCGTGAACAGCACGATGCCACTCTGCCCTCTGGCAGCCCCTCTGCCGCTGGGCTAGCATGGCTAGCTTGTCTGTCCCACCGGAGATAGATCCCACGTTCCCAACAACGATGGATGGAAGGACAGGTCCACGTCGTCACCTCCCAGCTCACATCTGAGAACCAGTACGCCGTCCTCAAGAAGTCACACTTTCTGTTGTCTATAGAGTTTCTGACCTCTTCAGATAGATTGATTGAGGCCTTACCTGTTGGCCAGATAAAACTAAAAATACCAAATCGTTTCTCTCAGACACAGATCTATAGAGTACAGAATCAAAGAGACTGCTGTCATGACTTCATGCTCTACTCTAAGTTTTTCTGACTTCAGCGCCTTGAAGCAGATTCTGAGAAACGAAGCAGAACTCGTGCTCCTTGAAATCTCCTCATGGTGTTGAGTGTTTTTGGGCCATTTTGTCACTTTTAATCCTCTTCCTGGAAACAGCTGCCTCAGTGATGTAAGAGGCTTCATCTCCATCAGCCTCACGGGGCGAGGACTTGTTGGGGCATTGCCAGAGTAGAGGTCTAAGATGGCTGGACCGGGGCGAGACTCTGACTCTGACCTGTCAGGGTGAATCACTGGCAGGGGCAGAGACTAAAAGGAGTCATGAATCTTCATAACCCTGAAATGTGTTGGAGGGGAGATGTCCAAACCTGCAGGATAAAAGTTAATGTCCCAATAGTCAGTTCTTTGAGTTAGACACTACAGGCCGAACATTTGGCAGCAACTTTAAGTTTCTGTTCACCGTGCTTTTCCTAAAACCAGCATGAGTTTGAAGTATTTTGGGATGCAGTTACTGCATGCTTTTATTAACATGCACCAGTTTCCTCAGTTTACCTTCAGACATACATTGATGTTACCAGACCATTGCTGAATAAATAGCCCTGTTTTCACCAAGCAGTCTGGTTTGGATTAGTACAGTTTGGTACAGGTTGATTTGGCAAAGCCTGATCCACAGCCAATCATGGCCCTTGCTGCTGCTGTCACAAGGTAAATGACAATTCTTTCTGCAGTGTCGTAGCTCCACCTTCTGGGTCGGATCGGTAAGTCTGGCTCCCCAACAGCAGGGTAACAAAAAGTGGGACAGTAGGGGTCTGTAATTTGGAGGGTCTACACTGGGATTAGTCAGTGGGAATACTGGAAAGTGCATATCGTACTGAGTTGATCCAAACTGGACCACATGGTGGAAACGGGGCCAAAGTCAACCAAAGAAAAGAGGGGCTAAGTTTTAGGGTCTAGAAGAGTTTCAAGAGTCACATCTTCAGTGTGAAAGTAAAAGAAAAAAAAATCACAGTTTGCATTATTTACTTTAATTGTATGGAGTTTGAGAGTGTGTAAAAACATCATAGTTTGAAGTCAAGGGTATCATGGAAAAAGAACAGTGTCAATCCACCTTCCAGAACCATGCAGCACCATGCAGCTCCATCTGGACCGAGACTTGTGGATCTAAAGTTGGTTTTGCAGCAGGAAAATGGCCCTAAGCACTCTGCCAGGCTTTTTCAGGGTTACCCAGACAAAAAAGAAGAGGAGGGTGTCTCCAAAAAGTGGTTTGGACCCCCTCGGTTTCCAGACCTCTCCTAATGAGATTGTGTGAGATGAACTGGATCGATCAGTCAGAAAGCACATCCTACAAATATCTTGTTGATGAACTTAAAGTTCCTGTGAGGAGTTTCTAAGGACGCGGTCACACTGGCCAACCGTGCCGTGCCTAAGCACGCTTCAACCGTAAAGCACGTTTGGAATGGCCAGTGTGACCGCAACTGTACCGTGCCCAAGCACGATTCCCTTCCGTGCTTCGGCACGCTTCGAAGAGATGGGCTTCGGCACGGTTTACTTCATGGACGAGCAAAAGCACGCGTACAGCGCGTACGATCCATTACGTATGATCACCGCAAGCGCATCTCTCGACAATCAGTTTAAAAAAAGAGGGGTTATAAGAAGGCTGTATCGGGCGAAAGCGACGTAATATTAGTCCAAAGCAGTGCTCTCTGTGTCTCATTGTGCTGACTCTGATGTGATCGTGCTTCATGTAAACAGACGCTTCACGATGACGTAGGGGGGCTGTGCGCGTGTCTGATACCCGCTAAAGTCTGGTTCATAAAGGGGTAGTGTGACCGCTGGCCGTACTCTCCAGCTGGGGAACAGCGCTGCAGGGGGGCAATCGTGCTTAGGCACGGTACGTTTTGGATGGCCAGTGTGACCACGCTCTAAGTCATCTTGAAAAAGACTTACAATCCCTGACAAAAACCTCAAACCTGTTGACCCCTGGTCTGGCTTCACTCATTACGTCCTTTTTTTTTGTCATAGTCAAGCCAAATAGCATCTGACTTTGACATGGTTTGTTCTACAGCACTTCTAGATTAATACCCGATCTTAACCCACATTTAAAGTGAGATTATAGGTTTTTTTTTTAAAGGATTCCTAGCTCATACTTTGTAGCTTCCTGATTGGATCGAACGGGACCGGATTGATTTACAGCACGCTGAAGTCTCTATGACAACACCACGCCAGCTGACAAAGTTTGGTAGAGAAAAGAGATAAAACACAGAGATCTGTGTTTTTCTCTGCTGAATTTCTGTGATTAATTTTGTAGTGATGGTGGACACAGGAGCCTAACTGTCAGACAGAAAAGGGGCAGAAGAAACTCCACCTTCAGCGAAATCTATCCAAAACTGATCTCATTGTCCCTCCTGTTTGTCCCTTGGTTCAACCACAGATCAGTGTCCTGCTTGAGTCCAATCAACTTATGCCAAAAACTCTGCAGAAATCTGGGTGTCCTGGTTGATGACCAGCTGACCTTAAAAGTGATACTCCGGGATGGAATAAGTTGGGTCCTATCACAAGGGTTAAGGCAGAAATTACCCCTACAGCAGTGTTTTTGTGCAGCAGAAGCCCAGAGTGCACGCACCAAAAATTATGTTCATTTTGTTGAAAATGAAACTTTGATCTTTTTTGTACAAATTTGAACTCTTACCTGTGGTGTATATATTTACATAGTCATACATGAGGGGTTCCTGATATTTCTGCTGACCAGGGAATCACACGCCAACCTTTTTCACCCTTAGTTTATTGGGGTGATGTGGCGTAAGGCTGTCCTGGTCATTGTCTCCTACATGCTGCTGCCGCTCAGAGACCTCAGTGTGACTGCTCCTCTGTAAAAACTGCCCTTTTAAAGCTGAGTAACACCGGTCTCCTGCTGCCCCGGTCACGTCTGTGGCAGCAGATAAACCCACAGATCATAAACCTCCTGCATCTCATCTCAGAGTGGTTTTGATCAGCCAGTTTCTGTATTGGATGCTCATAATTACATCTGGATGATTAGGTTTGCAGGAAGAGTAGATGTAACACATGAAACTGACGCAGCCTGTGAATGCCCCCCCTGGAATTACAGAGAGCCTAAGGCTTTCTGAAGAGCACTAATTACATTTCCACACAATGAGGCGTCCATGAAAGCTGACAAATGAGAACCTTTCAATTTGCTTTTATTTTCTCCCTGACCTGCCGTGCTCCGCCGCTCCTTAATCTCCTCTCCAAAAGGGGTTAAGAGAAAGTGGATTTAGCAAATGTTTGGCTGATTTGATAAAGTGAAAGCATTCTAAATGTAAATGCCAGAGAGCTGGATTAGTGGAGGTGTGGGCCGTGCAGGTGGAGTTAGTTTAGGATGCTGAGGGGAAGATAGTGATGGAGTGCTGGTCCTTTGGTCGGAGCAAATTTCTACCTGTTTTTACGTCTCATTGCACAGACACGATGGGGATACCTGACAGCAGCACACACACACACACACACACACACACACACGACTTCTTATTGATATGCAGTGAATCTGTGGAAAAACATGCTCTCTCACTTCTGCCACTCTTATCGAAAAATACTCATGTGTAAAGTGATAACTTCACTGAGACTGCACTCCTCAGCTCTGATATCGGCATGTCTGGCTGATGTCTCCACCTTCAGCGAAATCTATCCAAAACTGATCTCAGTGTCCTTCCTGTGTGACACTTGGTTCAACCACAGATCAGTGTCCCGCTTGAGTCCAATCAACTTATGTCACAAACTCTGCAGAAACCTTGGTGTCCTGATTGATGACCAGCTGACCTTTAAGGTTCACATGACATCAGGAGGATCAGGCCCTACCTGACACAACAGGCCCATGTGATTTAATGCATCGACTCCTGCAGCTCTTTTCTAGCAGGCCTCCCTGCGTGTACATCTAAACCTCTGCAGATTACCCAGAATGCAGCAGCACGTCTGGTCTTTAACCAGCCCAAAACAGCACAGGTCACCCAGCTGTTAACTTCCTCTTCACTGGCTTCCAGTAGCAGCTCCAATCCAAATTCAAAGCTCTTCCTCTAGCTTACAAAACAGTAGCCACGTTTACATGAGGAGTTTGTTGTCTTTCCAAATGGAATCTTTCCAAATGACTTTTTCTGAAAACAATAGTCTACATGGAAAGGAATATTCCAATCTCTGGTCTACATGCCCCGCTGTAATCAAACAGAATAGTCAATGGGGCATGCGCAGAAAAACATAAACATCACGGGATTTATCAAAGCCAGAGGACCACAGTTTTTTTATCATGGTGTTGCAACACTCTGTATTGCGAGTGTCCGTCCAGTCTTGAAATTATGTTGAGTTCTTCAAAGTTTGGATCAAAAGCTAACTTTCCTCCAGTGCTGACTGCTCGCCGCCATTTTTAAATTTGAGGAACGTCTCTAGTTGCGTCTTACGTCATATCTGAGCATGCGCTGAAAGAATGCACCCTGACAACTTTCCGTTTGAGTGGATACATGATACCTCAATCGGTTTGGGGAAAGGAATATTCCACCCCTGTGAAACCGATTAAATGTCCATTCGGATTGGCTCTTTTCTTTCAGAATGAGGTGTATACATAGGTTAAATTCTTTCCGTTTGAGCAAATAAACCGAATGCAAGTGGAATATTTGGGTCCATGTATACGTGGCTATTGACAGGACCGGCTTCTGCCCACCTGGGGTCCCTCATCCTGGTCTACACCTCTTCTGGCCCTGAGAAAGACGCCTGGTACGTCATTCATTCATTGATTTATCTTCTTCCTCTCACCCAGTTCAGGTTGGGGGTCAGATCAAAGGGATGTCTTGTGTTTAGAAAACTGCTAACCACAGTCAGAGTACAGCTAGGTTGGTTACAAAGCAATTTTCAGTCTATAAGAACATTTATTCTTCAAACACACAATTTTAATGCAAGTCCAAAATACAATTTGAGTATTTTTTAAGCTATTAAAGTATTTATTCCTAAGTTGTTTTGTGCAACAAGTTTGGCTGTTTCCAGGGTCCAGGGCAGACAGATGAACTTGGTTAACTCAGATTCAGTCTGATTGACGGTGACTCTTTCTGACTGGATCTTCTAATTAAATGGGAAAATAAAAGACACATGTCTTTTATTTTCCCATTTAATTTAAGAACTTTTTGCATTCAGTGATTATTCTTCCTAGTATCATACACCTTGTGAACACAAAACCCTTTGCCCAAGAAAGGTATCATGGAGGGGTATAGTCTGGTCTAGTCTGTTTTATCCCCCTGGTGTTTGGATCAGGCTTCTTTATATCCTCTAACTGGGCCGGGGCACAGAACAAACTCAGGTATAGTTTGGATGGGGGTTTATTTGGCCTGCCACACCAACATTGTCTGTTTCAGGCTACTTAAAAAATATGGAAAGTATACATAAAGTAAATAACAGTTTTATATTGAAACAGTAATCATCAGGACAAAGTTAGAGAAGGTGAAATACAAAGGAAAAAAACTATCTGTAAGTAAATAACAAAAGATACAAAAAAAAAAAATAAGAGTGGGTGTCAAATTAATTCCTGAAAAGTGTCGTAGTGAAAATTCATTATTCAAAGTGTCAAAGTCTGATGCAGAAATAAAAATGCCTAAGATAAGAAGATGAGTATGAGCAGTCAGGTGAACCTGTTAGATATTGATGAAGTTACACATAAATGAACTGTTGCACTGAGTTCCTGCACAGTGAAACACGGTGATTGTTTTTTTTTTTTTATCTGTACTCCCTGCAGAGGGGAAGCAGTTGTAGAGTCTCATGGCCACAGGTAGGAGGAACTTCCTGTGGTATACTCTTGTGAACTTCATGGTCTCAGTCTACCACTGAAGGTGCTCTGACAAAGCTTCAGCGTGGCACAACAGGGGTGAAAGTCATTGTCCACGATGCTGAGCAGCTTCCTCAGCATCTTCCGCTCTGATATTTCTACATCCCCAGAACAGAGCCAGCCCTGCTGATGAGCTTGTTCAGTCTGTGAGCATCAGCCTTCAGTCACCTGCCCCAGCATGCTGCAGCATGGAAGATGAAGCTGGCTACCACCCAGTGACAGAACATCTGCAGCAAAGTTAAGAGCTCTCTGACAAAGTACAGTCAGTGCTGACCCTCATAATACAGAGCATGCACGCCTTTAGTCCAGTCCAGTTAACTGCCTATGTGAACACCAAGGTATCGGTAGTCCTCAGCTCAACTCAACTAAACTCACACCTCTACTCAACTCGACTCGACTCGACTCGACTCGACTCAACTCAACTCAACAACTCAACAAGTCAACTCAACTCAACTCATCAACTCAACTCATCTCAACAACTCAACAAGTCAAGTCAAGTCATCTCAACTCAACTTAACTCAACTCAACTAAACTCAACTCAACAACTCATTAACTCAACTCAACTCAACTCAACTCAACTCAACTCAACTCAACTCAACTCAACTCAACTCAACTCAACTTAACTCAACTCAATTCAATTCACCTAACTCAACTCAACAACTTAACTCAACTCAACTCAAGTCAACAACTCAACTCATCTCAACTCAACTTAACAACTCAACTCAACAACTTAACTCAACAACTCAACTCATCTCAACTCAAATCAACTCAACTCAACAACTTAACTCAACAACTCAACTCAACTCAACTCAATTCATTTCACCCAACTCAACTCAACAACTTAACTCAACTCAACTAAACTAAACTCAACTCAACTCTACTCAACGACTCAACTCAACTCATCTCAACTCAACTCAAATCAACTCAACTCAACTCAACTCAACTCAACTCAACTCAACTCAACTCAACTCAACTCAACTCAACTCAACAACTCAACTAAACACAATTCAATTTAACTCAACTTAACTCAACTCAACAACTCAACTCAACTCAACTCAACTCAACTCAACTCAACTCAACTCAACTCAACTCAACAACTCAACAACTTAACAACTCAACTTAACTCAACTCAACTCAACTCAACTCAACTCGTCTCAACAACTCAACAACTTAACAACTCAACTTAACTCAACTCATCTCAACTCAACAACTCAACTCAACTCAACTCAACTCAACTCAACTCAACTCAACTCAACTCAACTCGTCTCAACAACTCAACAACTTAACAACTCAACTTAACTCAACTCATCTCAACTCAACTCAACTCAACTCAACTCAACTCAACTCAACTCAACTCAACTTATCACTTTTACTCAACTCAACAACTAACATCTCAACTCAACTCAACAACTCAATCCAACTCAACTCAACTCAACTCAACAACTCAACAACTTAACAACTCAACTTAACTCAACTCAACTCAACTTATCACTTCTACTCATCTCAACAACTAACATCTCAACTCAACTCAACAACTCAACTCAACTTAACTTAACAACTCCACTCAGCCTAACAATTAAACCATCTTAAGATAGGTCAACAAATCAACTCAACTCAACTCAACTCAACTCAACTCAACTCGTCTCAAATCAACAACTTAACAACTCAACTTAACTCAACTCATCTCAACTCAACAACTCAACTCAACTCAACTCATCTCAACTCAACTCAACTCAACTTAACTCAACTCAACTCAACTCAACTTATCACTTCTACTCAACTCAACAACTAACATCTCAACTCAACTCAACTTAACAACTCAACTCAGCCTAACAATTAAACCATCTTAAGATAGGTCAACAAATCAACTCAACTCAACTCAACTCAACTCAACTCGTCTCAAATCAACAACTTAACAACTCAACTTAACTCAACTCATCTCAACTCAACAACTCAACTCAACTCAACTCAACTTAACTCAACTCAGCTCAGCTCAGCTTTATTCATAGAGCACTTTAATAACAATACTAGCTTATACAAAGTGTTTTAAAGGTGGCGCAGGCACAAATAAGTAATATATAAAACAAATAAATTTTAAAAAGTTGCAGGTACTTAATTTTTTAATTCACTGTTGAAACATTTCAAGAACAATTTAAACAAATACTAAAACAGATTTTATACGATTTAAACCATTGTTGTTGATGGAGTCAAAGGCTGCAGTTAGGTCCAACAGAACAATAATAGCACAGTGACCAGAGCCAAGGCCAGGAGGATGTTGTTAAAAACTCTTAATTCAAGCTGACTCTGTGCTATGGAGCATTTTACAGCCAGGCTCCAAGACCTGATTCAGAACAGACTTTAACTTAAAGTGATCAACCTACTCCAAAATTGTTAAGATAAAAGTGAGCTTGGAGATAGGTCTAAAGATGGCCAGCATGCTGTGATCAAGGCCAGGTTTCTGAAGTCGCTCCACAATGTCCGCCTCTGATCCACTGATGGTGACTGGGTTGGAACAGGCCCTCTGTTTCATCAAGTTCATCACCAACCTTCTTGTCAGTCCACACCACTTAACAACTCTGTCCACCACTGTCCTGTTCTCTGCCTCCTGGTCTCTGATGATGCAACCAACTTCTGCAGGTGGCAGGACTGTAAGAGGGACCTGGAGTCTGAGGTTAGAGTGTGAACAGGACGGGACAGGATGGGCCCCCTGTGGGGCCCCTGTGCTGCTCACAGTGGTGTCTGATGTAATGTCCTGAGGCCTCACATACTGTGGGCAGCCTGAGAGGGAATTAGTGATCAGGCCACCAGTGGAGCCTCCACCTGCATGTCCAGTACCTTAACCCTAATCAGGGCAGTGGGATAGAACCACTATGTTCTCTAGGTGATAGGATCTTCAACCTCCCAATCCTCCAGGTGAAAGAAGAGAGACAAATATACCTCTGTCCAAAAGGCAGGACTTCCCTGATCCTTGAGTTCAAAGGCCTGGAACCAGTGGCGTAGCGTGTCAGTGGAAAAGCAGGGTCTGTCAGTCACAGTGCTTCATCATGCTCTGCAGGAGGCAGTTTGTGACATGCCTCCTTTATGACATTGTTTTTCAGGTAGTGAATGATTCACACCAAATATTTGACACCATGAGTCTGGGTCAGCTTGGCTTACAAAATACAGCAACAGTAGTTTTCAAAATGCTCCAAGGGTGTGGCACAACAGCATCAAAGTGTCCGTGTAACAACTGCACATGGATGAAACTGTTCAACCACTTCAGGAAGTTGAGGTAACACCACTGAAGACAGTCAAATGTTTCATGAACAGTTTAATCAAGTTGAGCCTCTCAGAACGATAACGATGTTATGGAAACATGACACTCATGACTCATGACACTCATCAACATTTCAACAGTGACTCACTGCAAATGTGCACATGGATTATTCCAGTTTGCAGAGCGTGCAGATGACATTACCTGGTGCGCAGAGGCGCGCAGCAAACAGCAGGCAGAGCAGCACTGAGCATGCACAGACAGTGGCATAGCACATCTGACAGCTGTTCAACAACCAAAGCAAAAGAAAAGACAGCCCACCACCCCAAATATAGAAACTGGGGACCCCAGAGGTGGTTACCCATTTCTCTCTGCTGTGGAAATACAGTTACACACCAATCCTAACACTAACAACAGCTAGAAAAAAAAATGAAATAAAATATAAAAATAGGCCTAAAACTCTGAGTGTATGTGTTTCCTTTGACAGCTCATGCTGTCTTAATCATCTCAACACTTTTTTTTTTGTTATTTTAGTGTATATATTTGACAATAAATGACTAAAAGTATGCAGCCTCATTACATAATCTTTATAAAAGGCCCTCTGAGACCTCAGTATCAATGTTCCATGAACCCCATTAAATTTGAATCTGTTTTATTTCTAAATTATTGTGTTAAAAATGTTATTTTTTATTTAGTTTAACTCTACTTTGAACTGGGAGAAAGGTTGTTGTGGGTAATTGTCTTTTTTTCAGAAGTGGAAAGCAGAGTGCAGCATCACCCATCTGTGCGCAGTGACTTCACCACTAGATGGCAGCACATGCATGTGTGAAACGCTTAAATCAGAGGCTGAGACTCTGACAGTAGCTGTGTAAGCAGCAGTGTGTTGTATGTATGTGAGGACTGTCTGACACAAAGCTTCACTCTGAGACTTCTGGTGGTCAGCTCTCTGGAGCGTTTTTTTATTTTTTATTTTAATCAACCAAGAATGAATTTAACAGCCTCTCATGGTTTTCCTTCCCAAACTGGAACAGAAATCTGAATCATTTGTTGCTGAAGTCTTCTGAGGTGAAGAGAAGCAGACTAAGTGTAAACTGAACTCATGTACCTGTCAGACTGAAACTTTCTCCTCATCTTGCACAAAGTTCTTGCAACTTGCAACAATTAATTTCCATCTGCAGCCAGACCACCACTCCTTCAGCTTCAGTCTCACAGTCACATGAAATTAACTTGACGTTTGATATTAGACCTGGACGTTTGACTCCTCTTTGTATAATTCATTCTGTTGTATTTCATAGAGGCGTGTTAATTCTTGATGCATTTCATTTTCCAAAGCTTCTTTCTCACCTGCAGCTGCTTCTCTTTGTTCTGATTCAGGTGATTTGATGATCTGTGACTGTTTTTCTTCCTCAGGGTCTTTTTGTGTTCATGCTGTGATATTGTAGTAGAGCAGGACAATGTTTACACCATCATAGGACTGTCCTACCCATCAAACATCACAGCCTCCTTTTCTATCTGCCTTGGTTAACTGATGCCTCATGGATCACACTTTGCATTGTAACAAGCAGAGCTGTTTTTTGTGATATACAGACTACACGAATGCCCAGGGCCCCCAAAACAGAAGCCAGCTTACCCAGCAGCAGAACATGCTGTGGGCCATGGAGAAGAAGTCAGTGTCTCATGAACAAGAGGGCAGATAGGGGTACAAGCCCTGGACTCCAGTCACAAAAATACAGGTTACACACACTGCCTCAGCAGTCCGGCTCCACTCCATCATGGCCCCCTAACAGACAAGTTTCCATTTAAGTGAATGTGTCAACTTACACCGGCTGAATGGCTGCTCCGGTGGTTGCACCTAATACACAACCATTCTATTCTTGCCGTATGCAGGAGCAGTGACGCATCATTCCACTCTGTGGAAGAAAACTACCTGAGAGCCGGTGACTTTCAAAATAAAACAAACTGTGTCAAAATCACATAGTATTTAGCTTGACACAACTATTAACGGACATTATGAGCTGAGCCAGACCAGGAAGCAACAGGTTTGAGGGCGCGGTTAAACTGGCCAATCAAACCGCACTATACTCAAGCACGCTAGCCCCCCAGCAGTGCTGTTCTCCCGCTGGAGAGCAGCCTTTATGAAACAGACTTAAGGCATGCACATGGCCCGCCAACGTCATTGTGAAGTGTCTGTTTACATGGGGTGCAATCTCATCAGAGTCAGCATAACAAGACACTTTAGAGACTCTTTGGTTTATGTTAAGTCGTTTTCGTCCAACACATCCCTGTAACACTTTGTAACACCTTAAAATTATTGTCCAGAAGAGCGATTGCAGCGATCATACAACACGGAGCTTACCTCATATCCGCGTGCTTGTGCTAGTCCATGAAGTGAATCACGTTAAAGCCCACCTGTACGCAGTGTGCCAAGTATGGCACGGTTGTGGTCACACTGGCCAAACGAACTGAGCTTTAGGATTGATGCGTGCTGAAGCACGATATGGTTTACCAGTGTGACCGCGCCCTTACAGCCCAACATGAATAAAGAGAGGCTTATCTGTGGAGTGGGAAGTGTGGGAACTCTTCGGTCTGAACCAAGGGGCAACATCCGATTTAGAAAAATGAAGTGTTTGCAGAAGAGCAAAACGCCCCAGTTCTTTGAGTACCTGCTTGAGGCTGGCTGCAGAAAGACTGGAAACCACAAGCACACCAAGCCAAATAATACAGACTCTTCAAAAACACAACAACAACAGGGGTTGAATATTTTTCTAACTTAGTGGTTTAGAAGATATTAAGATCATGAGTTCGTCCAATCAGAGGTGCAGCCCAGCTCACATGACTGACCCTATAGCTGTTACTCAGAGGCTGAAACTCCGCCTCTTGAGTCAGCATTAAAGTGATGTAGCAGAGAGCCTGTCTGAAGTTTATCCAGTCTTTGGACGGATCACGCAGACAGTGTGAGTTGATGAACGCAGTCAACATGCAACTAAGTGAAGCCAGCCCGCAGACCCATCTGGTGTATGTCAGCTGTTAGTTTGGGGTTTTGGGGGTTCAGAGTCCTGAGTCAGAGCACGAGACTCTGCAGGAAGCCGCTGAGACCCTCCAGGTGATCTCAGCTCACTGTTTTTCTCTTCTTTAGAGTGACTGCTGTTCACATGAGTCCAAATGTCCTGAGCTGAGGAGGAAAATACTTCCTGAACCAGATTAATTCAAAACACCCTGGTGAAGAGCGCCAAAGAGTTTCTACAATCTTAAATTTAACGTGAGTTTGGTGTGAGTGTCTCAAACCTCCATCACATTATTCACTCTTTCTTCCTTTTTCTCTCAAAGATTAATTCATTCTTCAGCTTTCTGCACATCCAAATAGTTCCTGCTCTGGTCTGTGTGCTGCAGAGTGTGAGGATGAGTCCGAGGAATGAAGGAGTTGATGTGCAGGTGAACATGAGACGGGTCAGTAATCCACAGTCTAAGGTTTCCTGTTAATCGCTCTTAAAGGAAGTGTTCAGAGGTTCCCACACACACAGAACAATGAGGCCAGTCTTAGCTGGAATGCTGCTAACGCTACCTGCCATCCATCTATCTAATCATCCATCCATCCACACACACACACACACACACACACTCACACACACACACACACACACACACACACACACACACACACACACACACACACACACACACACACACACACACAACACACACACATATCCTCCCATCATCAGCATTCTTTGATTAATTCTTTGCTGAACGTTGAAGTAAGTATCATTGAAATGATTGCAGGAGGTTTATCTGTGTGAAAAAAGGCCAGCTCTTACAGATCCTCTGCCCTTATACCTGAGCACGTGGCCAGAGGTATATCACAGTATGGCTGGAATGATCACTAGGCTAAGAGAGGTCAGTGAGAGCTGGAAATAAATTAAACCCCCATACAGCAAACCAACCTTTGACTTCAAAATACCATAGAAAAGCTGTTATTGAGGATTATATATATATATATATATATATATATATATATATATATATATATATATATATATTTATATATATATATATATATATATATATATATTTATATATATATATATATATATATATATATATATATATATATATATATATATATATATATATATATATATATATATATATATATGTCTCTCTGTCATCTCACACTTCTCCTCATATCCATGCTGAGCTCTCATCCAAAGAGCGCACCACCCACAGTAGTTTACGAGCAGGATTTTTGATTGACAAGCTCCACCAGACCCCGCCTCCCTCCGCTAAAAAATATAATTTACTTCTATAGATGCAGTAAACGGTAATGGAATGTCAATGGCAGGGAACACGGACATTTTAATTTATATTGTCCAGATGAAAAAAAGAAGAAGTTACAAATCTTTTCTTTTTCGTGTATTCATTCGATTAGTCATGCACTATAATTTTATAATGCCCTAGAATTCAAATTCTTTATGTGGGGACCTTAAGCAGATATGAAATTAAAATGTGATTAATTAGATTAATTAATTACAAATCCTGTAAATAATTAGATTATTTTTAATCTGTCCACAAAAAAAAACATCTTCTAACAAAAATAAACAGGATTTTGTTGTTTAAACTTGGGTATGAGAATATTCAATGATTTAGTCATCTACCAAAATCTGTTTAGCTTGAAAAGTGTTGCTTCTGATGTTCAATATTGATGTGATCAAAATGTGATCAATTAGAATTAATTAATTACAAATGGCATAATTAATTTGATCAATTGTTTTTAATCAAGTCCCACCACTATATATATATATATATATATATATATATATATATATATATATATATATATATATATATATATATATATATATATATATATATATATGCCTCTGAAAAAAAAACTGCTCCCTCTGGTGGCCGGCTCCATTATAGGACAAAAGAATCATATAAGCAGTGGTCAGAATTAGATAAGATAAATAAATAAATAAAAACAACACAAATACAATAAATAGGACTGTTTCTTCCATCTGTTTGCTGTGGTGAAGATATAATTGGGTTGTGTTGTGTTCAAGTCCTGAAAAAAAGAAAATAAATTAGTCATTAGTTCTTCGCGGTTTAAAACAGGGTTTTATGTCCCACAGCTGCTGTTGTCGTGAAGTGTTTGACAATGTCTTTAGTGTCAGGTCTTTAGGTACCTTTTTGAAACTTTAATGGGTTATTTTGCTTGTTTAAGTCTTTACTCTGTCCCTGTGGTGTCTTTACATGATTCACAGATAAAGGTCTGTTGGGGGTGGAGCTATGGGTTATACTTCACGATTTGGGGGATCCTTAAGTGAAGACCTCCTCATTGCTGCATGTCTGCTAAAGATCTCCTGTTATTTTTTAGAACTGTGTTGGAAACAGTTTACAGACACATTAATGATTTCTGCTCAAATCTGTACACATTAAGACTGGACGTCTATCATAGGTGCTTTATATCCATTTTTACAATACAGGAAAGCAGAACACCCTCTCTTTAACCCTTAAAAGCCTGACCCCTTTAAGAAAATAGCCAGAAAATGTATTAGTAGTGTTGAGTAAATATGCATTATTTTGATGCAGTAAATACTTATCTTAAAATATGAGAAAGAATTTAGATGTTATTCCAGTTGTGACTTCTTAAAAATGATTGATGATCTGAAAAGAAGTCTGGATGATTTTTTGAAAAAAGGGACTAATACAGCTTCAGCCGTCTGTGGTGGAATGATATGTAAAAAGAATAAATCTGAACAGGTTTTTAAAGAAACTATTTATTTTATCAATAAGATAGAGATTTTTGAAAGTCATACATCAATTAAATGTTCAGCAATATAGAGATAAAGCAGATCTCAAATTGACCCTCAAAACCCAGAGACTGAAGTGTTTCTGCAGCAAACTGCACAGGTAGGATTTAGGTAGAGGGTAAACTTTAAAGGGACAATGATGAATTTTATAACTTGTGTTTTAAATGGGTATAACAGACCAAATTCAGTCTGTTGGTTTGTTAGTTCGTGTTTCATTACGGTGCTGTAAGTGGGGGTGAAGGACTACCAGGACACAAGATTAGCAGGTCTGAAACCCTGCAGCAGATTAAACTGGGATGATGTTTTGCATCCACATCAGAGTTCATCCTGGATTACTGCAGCACCCAGAGGCGCAGAAAGAACCTGAAATCGCGCCTCAGTTCTTCTCTAATCACAGTTTTCACAAGAAGCCGGGAAGCTGAGCTAAGCTACGGCAAGCTCATTATCTCAGAGCTAGCCTAGCAGTAGGCAGCCTGCACCGGAGCTCAGGCCCCACATGACCCCCACAGGTCAGGGGTCAGCGTCCTCGGGTCAGGAGGGGGGGCTTCTGGGTTTAAGGCCTGAGGAGGGGGTCTATACAAGGTGTCTGACATGATAAACGTGGAGCGAGGGAAACAATTGGTGGCCAAGCTAACGACCCCTCTGTGATCCTGATGTATAGTTTGGAGTGAGGGATAAATGGAGGGCAGCCGGACAGGCGCTCTAACTGTAAGTGATGAGGATGAATGATGCTCTGAGGCTTTGGAAGGAAGAAACTCAGACCCTCCTGAACCCTGGAGCTAGACCAACCTCCTGTTGGCTTGCAGGGAGCATCTGATGGTGGAAACACAGGAGCAGAAAGTCTCACAGCTCAGGTGGTTTTCTGTCTCTGTCCTCCTTGGTCTCCTCTCTGAGGTCTCCACGGTGTCAATGAGGGGTTGATTGATTGTAACTCAGAGTCAAACACTTGATCTGAGTGCTGTTTTATTAAGGACAATATCTCTTTTCAAACCATGAAGTTGCTTTTCTTGTCCCTCTGGAAACCTCACCTAGAGTCCACTGACGTTACCCACTCATTAGAAAACATTAAGGTGACACTTAACTAAACACGTAAATGACAGAAATAAATACTTTAAAATCATTTTGGAAATTAGACACAAAAGAGTTTAATATGCTGTATCTTACTTGCCTTTCTGTAATGAAAACTGGTTCGGTTTGAACTGATTAGGTCCTGGTCTGTACAGCAGTCATCCACCTGTTGGCCTGGAGTAACACAACACTTCAGGTGAGCAGTGGAGCTGCGATGGTTTCCTCTTAAATACATACTCCTGTGGATGTTTTGGAGCACTGACAGATTAATGAGACTACTGCAAACATTTGCTGTCACATTGCACTTAATGTGATGAAGATATTTACCCTGTTAGGACGCCTTGTTTGAGATTCATAACCTTAAGCACATTTCAAATGAAGTACTTGTTAGAACTACTTAACCCTTTACCTCCAGGTCCCGACACATTGGCACTTTGCAGCGCACTTTGAAAAGTTCCGGTGGTTTGTTAAAGCTGAGATGTTGCTCTGTCAGCCAATATGTGTTAACTTCAGTAATTCAAGGAGGCCTGTGAATACACAGAGTGCAGAGCAGATGGATGAGAGGACAGCACAGAGAGCACAGAAAAACAGAGCTGAGTTTGTCCAAAAATGCCAAAAAGAAGATCCCCAAGGTTAAAGAACCTCCACTGAGATTTCTACATGATGCTGAGCCTGAAGGAGAATCTGAAGGAGAATCTTAAAGGAGTAACTTCATGTGAAAGGCGGTAACATTAGATTGAATCTGGGGATGAATGGAGCGCTCTCTGTTTAGTTTTTATTTTGTATATGTAGACTGACGGTTGTTCTGTGTGGTGACGTCTTTTAGAACAGTGAACCAAGTCTTATTGGTGAGGAGCAGCCATCCACAAACGGCTCAGGCTCTGAGCGTCTGAGAGGGAGAGGTTGTGAGGAGGCTGGGGCAATGGTGATGCTATCAGACACTGTCTTCATTTCTTTCTTCGTTCTTCATATGTTTTATATTGTACAAATTATTAGTTCTTGTTTTATTTATGTCCAATTGCATTTTTCCATGGCAATATATATATATATATATATATATATATATATATATATATATATATATATATATATATATATATATATATATATATTAAACTGTTTTACTCTCATATAACATGGAGTAAATTGCAAATAACTCCTGGATATAAATATTGTCAAGTATTCTAGAAAAATGGGCCAAAGCATTGACTGACAGAACATTTTCTGACCTTTTTATGGTCAAAACAAGCCAAAACATAGTCCAGACAGACATTTAGAGGCTCAGGTGTTAAAGAGTTAACAAAAGTGTTGTCACAGGAACTGTCCCTGTACTGGAGAACAAAACTTCAGAACCCCTTTCAGTGCTCTGTGTGGTCTGAGGGAGGACACTGACTTCTGTAGATCAGAAACTCTTATTCATGGTCATAAGCAATGTTTTAATCAGATGGTCTAGGAACTCTTAGTTCCTGATAAATCTTAACCAAGAACTAAATTTCTACCTAATTCCAACAGCCTCTGCAGTGGTTCTCAGAGCTCAACCATGATCCATTTCCTCTGCTTCGACACCTGAGCTGATACCTGATGCCTGATAGGTGTGGTATGGAGGGGGGGCATTCTGCAGCGCATGGAGCAGCAATGAAGGACGAACATGAAGTGGCATTATTCACACTAAGTGTAGGAACTAAAACTTAGATGACAGAGAGACAAACCAGAGAACAAGGTGTGTGAATGTGTGTGTGTTTGAGTGTGTGAGCCTCTGTATGTGTGTTTGCAGAGCAGATTTCATGGTTAGTTGATCACAGGCGTCCAAAGACCAATCCTTCAGACAGCTGCAGGAGCCACTGCCCCTCGACATGCGTACACACACACACACACACACGCACACACACGCACACACACGCACACACTCGCGCGCACACACACACACACACACACACACACACACACACACACACACACACACACACACACACACACACACACACACACACACAGTGTGCCACAAACTCTCACAGATGCTGCTTTGGTGAAGGAAACTGAGAGAAGGATGTTAGTTTAAACTGAGGATCAGAGTCACTGCAGCCTAACTTTGACCCTCTGACTGGCTCAAACCCTCCAGGGAGGACAGCGGGTAGCTCTGCTCAGCATCCAGAAGGAGCTGGAGGGTCAGTGAGATGGGAGGAGAGGAGGAAAAGGAAGTAGGCAGACAATAAGCCACACGGAGCGAGCAGACTGCTGTTTTGGCCTGAAAGCCAGGAATGTGTGTGTGACAGCCAAACTACCAACCTCCACCGCCAGGACCAGTGCCCAGTGGCACACTCCACAGACAACATGGCACTGATGCCTGGGAATGTATGTGTGTGCGGCGGGTGCAGCACCCTGGGTGGCCCGGCCTGTTCAGCTGCCTGCTGGCACGGTGGGTGTCTGAGCGGCAGCATTTACAGCAGAGCAGCCCGGCACACAGGAGCTGCTTTCTGTTTGGGCTCAATGGTTGGAGACACCAGGCCCAGTGTGCACACACACACACACACACACACACACACACACACACACACACACACACACACACACAAGCACACACACACACTCAACAATAAGGTGACTGCTAGTGAAAGAGAAGAGCTTGTTTCACATGAGCATCTTCAGTTTCAAACCACTGTGAAGTCACTGCTGAATTGTGCTTCTCCTGCTTTTGCTCTCCATACTGTTTTTTATCCTGCTGATACCTGTATTATGGTCCAGACAACAGCTATTGATTGAATGAAGGCCAGGACTTCAGAAAGTCTGGAACCCTATGAAGACAACATACTGCAAAATATATGTATCAGAAGCAGAAATATATTTATTTAATGCTGCAGATCTGCAAATACACAACCAATGCAAAGTCAAAACCTAATCTCTCAATTTTTATGAATTAAGTGCTGAATCACAATAATCTTTATCTAAAGATGCTTTATGATAGCAGCAGGTGTGTGCAGTCAAACCCTGAAAGGCATCTACTCTGCTCCTGTCCCCCCGTCATCAGACTGACTCCACTGGCTGGGCAACGATTAAATCTTTTAATCGTAATTAATCGCATGATTTCCCTGATTAATCATAATTAATCGCATTGTGAAAGTGCCATAACATCTGTCATGCAAATACTAAATCAGTACTTGTTATACAGTAATAGTTAAATCACATATTTAGTACAAATCAAATTTACAAAATGTAAATACAAAATTAAATCTTATTGCCACTGTCAGGGCATTAAAGTGATACTCGGGGATGGAACAAGTTGGGTCCTATCACAAGGTTTAGGGCAGAAATGACCCCTACAGCAGTGATTTTGTGCAGCAGAAGCCCAGAGCGCTCGCACCAAACACCCCCTCCCTGCTCCTCTGCTGGTTTCCTCTGCACTCAGACGGGGCCGTATTTTACTTGACCAAAAACACAAATAAACAGACTCCCACCGAAAAAACCTGATATGGGTCTGCATTCACGCTTTATTTAGAGAATTTTCAGCGCGTTGCTTTCATACAAAAACACCACTAAATAAGGCTTTAGTTCTCATTGTGTCTCTTTGTTCTGGCAGGCTACCTGCGCTTGTTTATATCTGGCACACCGTGCGCGCGGACTTACACTAAGCGGCGAGCGCCTTCAAAGGACAACTCCGTTTTTTTGACACCCGGACCTTATTTATAGGTGTGTGCATGCTCATATACTCACTCAGACAAACATCGTGCAGCTCGGAGTCCTTCAGAAGTTATTTAGATCCAACCGATTTTAGCCGCACTTAGCGGGGGCCACGGCAAGGGAGCTTCAGCGCGGGACATAATCTCTGCAAAATCGCTCATTTCGGCTATATTTTTTCATCCATCGCTATCCATCGTTATCACAAACACACTCCTCTTCTGTTGCCATAGGCGAACACTGTCCGTTAGCGCACCACCAGTTTGCATTGAGTCGTAGACGTGCTCCTGTTTGTTGTTCTTGAGCCAGCTCTTCGTCTCTCTCCCTCTGCATCCTTCGTTCACGGAGCTCCTCGTCCGTGTACGCAGGCTCAAACAGGTAAGGACAACCGTCAAACTCGAAGTCGTAGTCTGAAGATGGTAGACGAGCTGACTTTATGATAACACTGGCAATGGATGAAAAAATATAGCCGTAATGCCCCTCTTCTCCATGCTTGTTTTGGTTACTCATCGTGTTTTTCTGCCAATTTCACGTCCGGTCAGCGACAGACATTTACAAAATAAAAGCATGTGAGCAACATGCACTAATGTGCGGTGAAATATTTAACGGCGTTAATAGATTGACGGGTTAACGCGAAAATAACGTGTTAACTTGCCCAGCACTAATAATTAGATATTTTTTCTGTTGCTGACAAACTTCTGCTCCACACTTTAGCCCAGTAGTTGGCAATGACGCACAAATGAGCTGGTTCACTAACAGGCAGTAACTCTAAAAGAAGAAGAAAAGAGACCAGTTTGCAGTTCTCAAGACTGGTCTTGGATTGGAGACTAGTTTCAGGTTAGTCTCAGGGGCTGTGTACTCGACAACGGTTTTAGAATGAAAGTATCGTTGGGGCCTCTTGTTTTCACTGAAAGGCAGACTTTTGTAAACTCCTCCAGAGTCGTCTTTTTTTTTTTTTTTTTTTTGTAATGCTGCTGCCATCTTTGCCGTGTAAACAATAAGCTGGAATATTCAGTGGAAACGCTGGCGTCACAGTCTGCTTCATGCAAGCCCATACAACAGTCCAACAGTCCCGTTGTTACAATAGTCATCGTGGTGATCTACCATGTTGAGCTTGTGCAGCTCAATTGTGCCGCGTAAATGCACATTTTTTTTTCTCCGCATTTTTGCATGTTTGGCCGGAGACGTTATTGTGTAAACAGGGCCTCAGTTTTGTTTTGGTTTCTCGGTCTCAATGGGTCTTGAAGGGATTTGTAGCCAACAGTATCCAGGCAGGCTGTTGTCTTTGTGAGGACCAACGTTTGATAATACAACATCACTATTATTACATAGCCTTCAGATGTAACCACTGACATGTAAGCAGGTATTCTGAGATGCAAACGTTGGCGCTCTTCCTAGAGACCGCAGAGAGGGAGACGGGAAGTCGATGGGTGATACAACTTTATTTGGATGGAGACACTGCTCAGCCATATATAATTGATAAGTTGTTTGACGTGACCTGGGGAAATCTGAGCCTCCCCCTTTTGCTGTAACCAGGCCTATTCCACCAACTGCACCCTCTGTTCCCGACCAGGGCACTAACTTATGCAGAGGGGAAGGAGTTATGTGAGTCCACACTCCAATAAATAGCATTTGTTTTTGTTTATTTGGATGTCTTAAAAACATATGATGAGCAGTGACACATATATGAGGTACATTAGACTAGTAGATGCAGGGCCCCCAAACAACTGTCCGCCTGTGGCCCCCCAATGGCTAAGCTCTCCACTGCGCATTACTCTCAGAGTTTCCCTTCATGAATCAGGTTGTTCCAGTTTGGGCTGGTGTCCCCAGCTCTCTGAAGCCCTGAGAATGTTTGCAGCGTCTCTCTGCAGCATGTGTTTGCTGTTCCCTTTGTTTTGGGCTGAAGCTTCTAATTTTGGACCTTCCTCACTTCACCACTCATTTCTCACAATGAAAATCTGGTCATTACGGCCAGTTTACCTTTTCCTCCACCATAGTAAGCAGCTTCAGGCTCAGATTCCCAGGCTCATGTTTCATGCTGCTTCAAAGGAAACCTTAATGATAGGAAATGAATAAATAGTTGACACGGGGACCAGCAGTCAAACCGCAGAGCTCAGAGTTTAAACAGACTCAGATTATTCCCAGAAACAGAAGCTGCTTCACCGTCCCCTCACAGGATCAACAAACACCCTGCTGATTGACCTCAACCTGCCACACACACACACACACACACACACACCCGACAGCTTTTTGCCCTCAGGACACACCACATGTGATCACCTTGGTGCCTCCAACCCGGCGGCTGGGAAGCATAATGTTCGGTTTGAGGCATGACACCTAGATGGGCAGGGATAAACAATTGGTGGCCCTTTTAGCAGACACACACACACTTACACAGACACACACCCCCACACACACACACACACACACCCACGTATAAACAGGTATGGTTTCCACTGCTTGCGGTTTCCTGTGGGAGCAGGGTCAGGGGTTGGGTCAGAGGGATGCTGGGAGAAATTTCCTCCTGACTTATGTTGTATGATTAAGTGAAAGAGTCAGAGTTTGAGCTGTACACTCTTTTTTTGATGACCATTTGATTATTTCTTTGTAACAATGCTTCTTGGTAATAAATCTTAGCCTGAAAGAAAACCTGTTGATGTCTCTTTGAATGGAGCCACATGTATGAGGAACATGACAAGCAGAGCTGAGTTAGTAATCTGAGCCCATTAAAAAATTTCCCATATCTTTATTAATACCAAACCGATTATTCCTCTGTTAATAGTGGTTGTTGATGTTCGCATCTGATACCCCCAAGTGCTATTAACCTGTAACCATGAGCCCTGCTGCAGTGGTTTGTCTCAAAGACTCTGCAAAAAACTTTGGGGTGAGAATGACAGAGATGTTAAATGGATCTACAGATAAATGCAGCGGTTAAATCTAGTTTTATCATTTCCATCCTTTATCCAAGGTCATGTTTTTATTTTTTAGTCTTTCAATGATTTTGAGAAGCTTATGCATTTTGTATTACAACTTGTCTGAAGTTTTGTTCATGCTCTTTACTTTGCTGTCAGCTTAACCCCTACAATTCCATTACAGCTTGTCCAAAAGGCTGCAGCTTGTGTTTTAACTCAAGAGATCCCTTGGAAAAATGTGTCCAAAACGCAGCATGTTTTTTACAGTGGTGTCTTCTGACACTATAATCTTTCAGCACTGCATCGCACCCGTTGCAGTGCAAACACACTGGCTTGGTTTCTGGACTTGGTGGTAAAATAAAGAAACCCTTTCCAGACCACTGACGATAAAACTGACTCTTTTCCTTGCTGATTTTGCTGATTTTTTGTTTTGGGGTAGACAGAGGCATGCTTTTTTTTGTTTGACCTATGTAGGACTGCTAATGTTAACTTTTCATACCCACCTGCTCAATGACACAGTGTATTGGGTTAGTTGCTAGGTAACAACAGGTTTTACAGTCAGTATTTGTAATAATGTTGGATTTTTGTAAGAACTTGTCAGAGTTAGTCAAAGATGGTGTTCTCATCAGACCCGAGTCCCAATCACTTGGCAGATGCTTTCGGGCCACTTGAGGGTCACTTTCGGGCCACATGTGGCCCACGGGCCGCTAATTGGATCGGGCTGCTGTAACCCTTCAGGAGGATACAGCCTGCTGTTCCTGGGTGCCTACAGGTTTAGGAAATGGTCCTCTTTGGTCTTCTTAGGATGCTCAGTCTGCGACCTGTCTCTACAACCAGGCCCTGACCACATCAGTCAGACTTGGCGTGCTGATCCTGGAGCAGACACCTACTGACCAATAAAGCTGGGGACACGCTCACAGGTGCAGATCAGGCCCCTGATTGTCAGCACCTCGGGGTATCAGACGCTCAAAACCAGAGTCAATAGCAACAGCAGAATAAGCTGTTTGGCATTGGGAGGAGAGATCTGGCACATCGACCCATAGATGCATGTTCCTCACTGAAGTGGCTCCATTTAAAGAGACATAAACAGGCTGCTGGAGCAGTCTCCACCAAACACCCCTCCCTCCTTACACAGTTTCTGTGCTTAGTTTGTGTTACTCTCTGAGGTTCACACCAGTCACATGATGCGCAGCAAAAAACTGAAATCTTATCGAATGATTTTTGTTTTCAGTAGAAAATGCCCTTTTAGACTGAAGATGAGGTCAAAGTTTTTTGTAACGTATAAAAAAAATCTGCTTTTGGAACAAGAACAGTTTTCCTAGAAAATGTGCTTGAAACTGGAAAAATGTCTTAATACCAGTAACTTTTCTCTTGGCAGTTTTTTTTTTTAATTTGTTACAGCAACTCAGACCTCATTTTGTCTTTAAAAAACCTAAAACAAGATTGTGTATAACAACATTTTTTACTTAAAATAAGACAAAAAACACTTGATAGGTTTAAGTTTTTTATCACCTTGCTCAGATTGTTTGTGATGAATCATCCTGATTTGTACCTGCTGCGTGTTTTCAGAAGTACCCAGTGCTTTGGCAGGAAAAGAAAAGTTTGGATAAAGTTTCTGGTAGCTGAAGTGCATCCAGCTGGAGTGTCTTGGTGTTTCATGTATATGGTGAGCACAGGGGAATAAATGATCCAGGTCTTCAGACTCTGTGAAGTTATTAGCAGTCACTTCTTTGTTTGATCCTGTGTTTTTCTCTTAAATGATCACAGCGAGGAGGTGAACCAGGACTCAGATACCTCAGAGGATGTCCATCACGGAGCAGCGTGCTGGCCTGTGCTGATGTTGGGGGTTAGATGAACCTGAACACTGCAGGTAAACACACACACTCCAACTCTGCTGCTGTTTGAAGCCCCCTCTGTTTATCTGCAGCTACATTTGCTGTCTGGCTCCGGTATTTATGTGAAGTTGTCTCTTTATGCTGCCCTTTCAGCACGCCAAGACACACTGCCACTGCACCCTCCCACCCACCCGCCAGCACCATAGTACAGTAGTGGGGCGACAGAAGGAGATGTGAGGCGATAGCCCCCTTTTTTCAGGGCAGAAAAAGACCCCAATTGTGTCTGAACGCCCTCCTCTCCCTGGCCTCGCATGCCTCTGGAAGTGCAAAGAAAGGAGAGAAAGAGATTTGGAGAAAGGGAGAGGGAAGGAGGGAAGGCTGGTTCGCTGTGCAGCTGCTCCTGCGAAGGCCTTTGGATTACATCAGAGTGGCTGAGAAGAAAGGAATGAGAGGAGAGGAGAGGAGAGGAGAGGAGAGGGGAGGAGAGGAGAGGGGAGTAGAGCGGAGGAGAGGGGCGCGGGGGGGCATCCACAGGAGGCTGTGAGGCACACTCCACAAATCAGACGTCTTTTTTTACCCCCGCTCCTCTCCTTCTCTCTATCTCTCTATCAGAGGTTGTAGTGCAGCCGCCCTCCACAGAGCTATCATTGTTAGCACACTGAGGGGACACACACACACACACACACACACACACACACACACACACACACACACACACACACACACACACACACACACACACACACACACACACACACACAACACACACACACACACACACATGCAGGAGGAAGTGACATGTTCCTCACGCTCCTGTCATTGTTATGTCTCAGCCAGAGGAGCTGGGCCTGACAGGAGGAGTCCCTGACTGTGTTGGTGGAGAAACATCAGCAGCTGGAGTTGTCCTTCAGCCAGGGCCACCGCCTCAGACCTCAGATCAAGAACCTGATGAAACTGTTTCTGTTTTCATCAGATCCAACGTGACATCAGAAACCTCTGCTCTGAAACACAGGCTCACCTGATTCCTCTGGATCAAAAGATGAAAAATGAAGACTGAATTAGTAAAAAAAAAAAAAATTCTGGTAAGTAGGGAAGAAAAAATTGCTTCTCAAGCTTATTGAGATAAGAATAATGTTCTGATAGAAGAAACTCAACTAGTGAATCTGTTTTTATAAAACCATTCATGCCTCATGCTTGTCTTATAACAGCTTCAAATGAGACATTTCTGTGGACTTGTAAGGTGAATGTGGCTCATCTCAAATCTACTCAGACATTTTTAACCCAATGATAATTAAAAAAAAAAGTCATGAACATGTACTCAGTTTTCAGTTTATGCAAGGTGTAAATCTAGAGAGGAGAGCAGCTCAGTGTCAGTGGTCTTTGCAGCTGGCCAATAGAGGGCACCAGGGAGCTACCCTCTTCAATAGAGAGTGTGTTTTTATTTTTTTATTTTATTTATTTTTATTTTTTTTATATACTAATGTCAACAAAAATGCTTATTGGAAATGTGGGAAACAAGTGTTAGGCTATTGGTCTCTGCTTTAGGGGTGCTTAGGCAGAGACAAGTAGCCAATCAGGGACTGTTTCTGTGGCCGGATGTGGGCCTATCACTGTACATTTGTCCAATCAAGGGTGAATTCTGGATTTGCCCTTCAGGTTAATTTATTTATTCTCAGCAGATGAATGACAGATGACATTGACAATGATGGATACTTACGCTGTAAAAAACTCAGTACGCTTCCCTTCTCCAAAATCACTTTGAGAGGAAAACTCCAGGTGAATTTTTGAATAAAAGAAACTGGACAGAATCAGTCAGACATTACAAACAGCCAACAGGCAAGCAGAAAAGGTAAAACCAGAGAGACAGAGGGCAGATCAGAATTCTGTATGAATAAGATGACACAGACCCAGACTTACCCCTCTCTGTATAAAGGTTATGTCAGCTTTTCAGTAGTGTGTGGTTGTATGAATGAAGTCAATGAATTGACGTCTAAAGTCATCAATGGCAGTCAGTGAGTTAATAACGACACTTTTCCACAAAGCACGGGTATCCTGCAGTTTGTGTCAAATCTTAGTGGGATGGTTGTTAGAAGCTAAGTACGGCACAGCACAGCGCTTCCTGGGATACTTTCCTCCACTGGGTCTTTAGTAAGCACAGGTTTTGCCTGTTTGAAGGTTGTATCACTCAAACACACAGTCGTGTCGCAGGGGGGTGAGGACACAGCAGAGAGGAGCAGGAAGAGATGCAGTCTTCACTCCACCTCCAACAGTTTTTCCTCAGATAATGAATCAGCTGACATGGTTTAACTCCAGCAGGGACTGGATAATCTTAGAGCTTTTTCTTTTTGGGATCACATGTTGTTGGTGTTGCAGGTGGAACATGCAAACTCTACGCAGAAACACACCTGCCCAGCTGAGGAATCCAACCAGGAGCCTTCTTCCATTGCACTCTGGTGATAAAAACATAAAGCAGTTTTATTTATTTTTTACTTTCCCACCAAAGCTTTATATTGATTTCATGTAGTATGACATTTCAGAGCCACCTGGTGGTGATTATGCAGCATTGCACGTTCAGCTTTGGTCTCTATCCTGGGACTGATGCCACGAAAACAGTCAAAGCAGCAGAGGTGTCAGATACTCTCATGACTTTTTTTTTCCAGAGACTGTGTTGTGGAAAATAACAAAACTCATGTGACTGGATGTGATCAACAGGTGGGGTCTTTTAGTCGACCATGGGAAATGTTGGTCTGCATCCTCAGTGATGAATCTCAAGCTCCATCAGTGTTTTCTTTTAGCTGGGAGTAAAGGAGTTGGTTTATTCCTGGTTATTTCTCTCTGCAGCTACCAGAAAGGTGTCTTCCTCTTGTTGAACAGAAGTGAAGAGCCGTCCCTGTCCCCGTTGCTCCTGCTCTTTATGACCGGTCGTCGTATATCAACCCTCCGCTGCTGAAACGTATCCCTCTGTCCTTTTGTTGGTTCCTCTCCACTGAAGAACCAACAGCAGCCATTGTTAGTTCACTCTTTTGCTTTCTCAGGGAGGAAAAGTGAAATGTGATTGTTCCCACTCTTGTGTGTGAGGAAGAGGGTGTGCATCAACATGTTGGCATATTGTTCCTGATGGGGACAGAGGACATGTTTATGAGGAGAGGTTACAGAGAAGGGAGGAGTGTTTTATCCAGCAATCACTTAACCACTGCCATGAAAACCCTGTACTAACAATACAACCAGAATCTGTGAAGCCAAATCATCATTTTACAAGGGATCAACTGATGAAGAAAGCTTCCTATAAGGAAACTGAGGATGACACTTGAGAAGAAATAAAATCAGAAAATGCCCCCAAAATAAGCATGTTTCAAATGTAGATCAGTCCAGAGCTGCAGGGCACAGACTGTTCTGCAGATCAGCTTAGTCTGAGTCCAGTGGAAGGGTCCCAAAGAGTGGGGCAGTTCGTCTCCGTAATGTGGAGATCTGTCCTAGGATTCGTCCGTAGAAACATCACCAAATGCTTGCCGTACCAAGACAAACTGAACTGAACCGCTTGGTGGAAACAGGGCTAATCAAACCAGAAGGTTAGGTTCCTCGCAGCCGGCTTGATGTGATCCTCTGAATGCTCAGCAGACTGAAGAGTTCTGTTTCTGCGGCATTCAGCAGAAACAGACATTTGCAAACAGCTCTGCTGCAAGTTCTCATCTCCTTTCAAGTGTAAAAAATAAACTCTCATCTGAAGTGAAATAAGCAGCACAGGCTAAATATCCTTCATTCTAATAGGCTAACAGGCTAACTGCATTGCACATAAAATGCTGGCCTGTTGGAGACTTACGTTAAAAATGACACAATGATCCATGTCATGACCAAGTGCCGACCTTTAATCTTACAATATGAAGCCTATGCTGAAAGGAAAAAACAACAACTGCATTTCCTCCAGTGGCCACTAGAGACTGTCTGCTGAAACAACAAAACCCACTTACACACCCATTCAGAAAGCTGATCTTTACAGCAGAGATAAATGTGTTCACAGCCCGTATCAAAACATGATTTCAGTCTGAATAGCTCATTTCTCTATTGGCACTCACTGAAGGGAGAGGATTTGTAACACCTTATTTATTCATCATCAAACTAACCAGTATTACCCGTGTAAGGACATGACTGACTCTAGTGACAGGCAGGCACCCTGTAGCTGTTTGCTAAGAGGCTAAACGCCCACCTCTTTACCTCAAAGCAAGTCAAAGCAGGACTGAGCCCAGCTTTTCAGATATGGCTCCTGTTGGTGACTGATTTTTTAAGCTCTTCAAATCAAAACAGCAAACTTCCCCATAAACAGAGGTACTTTGCTCACAGCCAACACCTAAAAGGGGCATCAGATTATATTTTGCCTTCAGAGTTTTTAAGTGTGAAACAAAGTCTCGATGAAAACATGAGAAAACAAGTTTTTCTGAGCTCCAATCGGTGTTTAATCACATAAAATCCTGACCACTTTTCACCATTTTACTGTCCCAGGCTTTTCTCCCACGAGACTTAGAGCCAGCTCTGATGTCAGGCCCCGTCTCCAAACAGTAAGGCAGCTGTGTGAGGGCCTTCTCTCTAATTTACTAACTGCCTCTCTGAAATCATCACAGCAGTAAACATGGGAGACGCTGCAGCTGCAGCGTGTGAGGCTGTGTGTCTGTCCTGCAGAGAGGGATCAGAGTTTCTGTGTCTGACCTGCAGGTATGTATGTATGAGGAGATGTGATAGGAATGTGGTGGACAGATGTCAACATAAAGGCTGTGGGCCCAGGGGGAGGGGGAGGGAGGGGGAGAAAGGCCTCAGCTCTTTGAAAGTGAATTTCCTTTCCTGCAGCCACAGATTAGCGGGCTCTTTAATGCTAATGGCTGCTACGAATGGCCTCAGATAAGACTGAAGGATCCAGGTTTGCTGAGAGCAGCTCTGAAGCTTCTCTTTGTGTTAATAATGACTGTTATTAGACTTCATCAGGTCTACATAATCAGTGTTAATACAGGACCAAGAAAACCTCCAAGCAGACTGTGATGCTGGTTTGAGAGGTTGGTTTACCAGATGTGTTTTTATGTTGGTTTGAACAGATCCAATCAGATCAAGTAAAACAAACATATAAAGGGTTGATGACAGCAGCAGAGAAGCATGAACCACACTGCCCTCATGAGTTTTGGAGGAGTACTGTACAGCAATGTGGACACACCGACTCCAAAGTATCACTCAAGACTGCAACAGCCCCTATAGGGCTTGAAAGAGTGGTGTGGTGTAGTGGGAAAACCGCAAAGCATTGTGGGCTTTGCAGGCAACTGAAGTTTGTTCACTCCAGCTGCATGAGCGCTCCTCTTGTGTTCTGTTATTGTTCTGTTCTCTTGTTATAACAAGTTAAAACATGGTGCAAACATGCTCTCATTAAAGATGCTGTGAGGAGGATCTGTTTTAAACGCACTCCTTAGCCACCTTGTGGTCTGGAGTCTCCGCACACTGTCGTAAATTACTTTTAGGGCTTGTGTGTTCGTTTTGGAATTAAATGTAGATCAGATACGAACAAATTTTCGTTGTTCAACACAACTTTTTACTGGATACAACGCACCAAGGTAAGATACTTCTCGGTACAGTTACGTAGTGCTACGGTTTGAGATGTGGTTTAGTAAGGCTGTTAGTTTTAACGCTGTTATTCCCAACGCTGAGGACCAGTGATATGTGAACTGACAAAGAGATGCTGAATGGCCTGGAGAGCAGCTTTGAGATGACCAAAAATCACTTTCAATGCATTCACCTAACACGTCAGGCTGCTTCACTGCATTTTCTGACTGGTGAGTTTGAATAAAGCTTGTTTTGCTGATTCATACATTGTATTTAACAGGATCCCAGCGTTAGCCAGCGTTAGCCAGCGTTAGCCAGCGTTAGCCAGCGTTAGCCAGCGTTAGCCAGCGTTAGCCAGCGTTAGCCAGCGTTAGCTGAGGGCTATACACAAAGCAAAGCCTACTCTCTGTCTTCCCTCCAGTCAGAGGAGATAAATTTAGTGTTTATAATTGTCCTCATTCATGGGAGACTAACTTTGAGATTTCATCATAACTGACCTGTGTAGGGTCAGCGCAGAGGTTTTAGCCAGAGGTTTAGACTTTCAGACCTCAAAATGTTTCCCAAATACATGACTGAAAGAAAAAATAACTGTGTGTCCATGTCTGTTTTTCTTCTCAGGTTCCTCAGTGTTCAAATGTTTCAAAAAATTATCAGAAAGCTTCACCATCAGGGGGTAAAATGACCCCTTTGTTAATAATTCAAGCAGCTCTCCTCTGACGTACACACACACAGACACACAGACACACAGACACACACACAGACACACACACACACACACACACACACACACACACACACACACACACACACACACACACACACACACACACACAAAAACACACACACACACACACACACACACACACACACACATGCTCATCTGTGACTCTTCTTGATGTCTTTGTGGTCTCCTCGAGTTGTTAAAAACCTGTTAAGATTCCTCAGATACCAAAGGCTGGAGAGTGTCAGAGAAAGCTTCATCTGACCTTTGTGTTTGTGTGTGTGTGTGTGTGTTTGTGTGTGTGTGTGTGTGTGTGTGTGTGTGTGTGTGTGTGTGTGTGTGTGTGTGTGTGTGTGTGAAACTCCTCCATGTTTATGTTTAGGATGATGTCTTGTATCATGATTGCTTTCTGTCACCAGGTGGATTTGGAGGACTCAGTCTCAGGAAGTCCTCAGTCTTTGTCTGGTTGCTCATGAATTGGGGGTACAGGTTAAGGTCACCAGGAACTGAGGCCTGTTACAGACTGCTATAAAACCAGTGGATCTTAATGGGACCACCTTCAGAGTCAGGACCCCTGCTGGTGATCCTTAGAACCAGGATGATGCCTTTCTCTTTACAGCACGTCACATAATACGGCGAGGTTTGTGACAGGGTTTGTTCTCTGGGGCCTGTTTCCACCTCGACCTGAGGATGACGCCAACCAGACCGCTGACGTATGGAGAAGCAATCAAAAGTGCACAAACAGCCAGACCAGTAGAGGGCGGTAAGACAACAACAAAGGCCATCAGAGCGCCCATCAGTCACATGACCTGAGCTGTGTCTGTGATTGGACAATCAAACACTCCTTATATCTACCGTACAGTGTGTGCTGATGATTAGCCTTTCAGACCAAATATGTAAATATCTTCTTAGTGGGGCAAAAGTCTGCTTTTTTTTAATTTATTTATTTATTTATTTATTTATTTATTTATTTATTTATTTTTTGGGGGGGGGGTACATGACTTCCAGTAGCCAGCCTCAAGTGGATTTTCAATAACCCTAACCCTAACAGGATGTTGCACCTTGCTGAAAGAAGACATAGACATTTTTTCTTTATTCTTCATGGAGCGCCACTGAAACTGAAAGCTGATAGATGAAGAATATCAACGAAAAAAAACCATCATACTATGTTTAGGAAGACTTGAAACTGAAAGGAATGAGGCTTTTAGGGAAATGTTCAGCTGGCCCCCTCCTGGCCTCTAGAAGAGATGCACTGGCCTTAGTTTTTCAAACAAATCGTCCACATCCACATCTGAATATATGGTTGGACATGATGTCACGGCAGACGAAATTAAAGTAAGACAGAAGGTGAGGCAGGTCTTTCTGTCTGCAGACAGAAGGCTGATGGCTGTAAGTCCCACAGAGTCCAGCTTCATCCCCACAGGCTGAGCACCACGCAGAGGAGGAGAGCTGGGCCATGTGGTGGGTGGTCAGCGCTCCATTATTCCCCTTCAGCCCTCTACCCTGCAGTCAGACCAGGCTGGGGTCGAGGTGGGGGAGGCTGCTGAGCTGGTCAGTGGGGGTGTTCTACAGGGCGAGGGGGTTTAAGCACAGACTGGTAGCTCAGAGTTAGGTGTGATTCAGCAGACATGGCTGCAGAGGACCACTGATTAGTGCTGTAATCTCTTCCAGCAGTGAGACGCTTCCAGATGAGCCTGTTCTCAGGTTTCAGAGCACACGGCGGAGTCCCGTCTGAGCTCCATTCCTCAGCAGCCGGCTCTGATGCCCTCTTTCTCCCAGAGGGCAGCGCTGGGGGTCACAGTGAGCTTTAGTGAGGGCTCACAGTAGCCACGTTTACATGGACCCAAATATTCCACTTGTATTCGGTTTATTTGCTCAAACAGAAAGAATTTAACCTTTGTATACACCTCATTCTGAAAGAAAAGAGCCAATCTGAATGGACATTTAATCAGTTTCACAGGGGTGGAATATTCCTTTCCCCAAACAGATTGAGGTTTCATGTATCCACTTAGACTGAAAGTTGTCAGTATGTTCTTTCAGAGCATGCTCAGATATGACGTAAGACGCAACTAGAGACGTTCCTCGATTTTAAAAATGACGGCGAGCCGTCAGCACTGGAGGAAAGTTAGCTTTTGATCCAAACTTTGAAGAACTCAACATAATTTCAGTTTCTGTGCATGCACCATTGACTACTCTGTTTGATTTTAGCGGCGCATGTAGACCAGAGATTGGAATATTACTTTCCATGTAGACTATTGTTTTTTGGAAAAGTCATTCAGAAAGATTCCATTTGGAAAGATGAAAAAACTCCTCCTGTAACCGTGGCTACTGTGGTGCTAATTAGAGTCACATCTGTGAGCAGGCTGCATTTCTGTCTTGATTGTATGGACGCAGAGAGGGCGAGGGCTTTGTTTCTGCTCATTGTTCTGCTCAAACTCCATCAGCCAGTCCGGCTTTTAAGTCCTGAAGGAGGAATCTTTCACAAAAACACTGTGTAAGTAACTTGAATGAATAAAAACTGAAATATCATAAGAAGAAAAAAGGGAAGCAAAAACTTCTCCTTCCTCTACTTGACACAAACATTCCTCCTCCTCCTCCTCCTCCGCTCCTTCCTCACCTTAACCTCTGTGTCAGTTAGATATGAAATATGAAACATCTTCAGTTTAAAGTAAGTTTTCTGTCTCCCAGCTGTGCCCCCGTCCTCCTCTGTGGCTGCGGCGCGGAGCAGCAGATAAGATGTTCAGATGTTTGCATTTAGTGAATGTGTCATTAAAGCATATTGTGTGGGGCGGCCTCGGCAGTGGGCGCCTGTCCGCTCGCATTAGCTTGACTTAATTGTGTGAACATCTCGAGACAGAAACGGCCTGATTTTAGCAGTGAGGGGGGGTGAGATGAGTGTAAATGAATGTGTGTGTGTGTGTATATGTGTGTGTGCTGGTTTCTATGGTTGGTTAAAGGAAAGCTAGCCTCACTGTTTCATGTTTCATGAAGGACCTAAAGTAGGGATGACTCTTTAATTATCTTTTTGTGCTTCCTTACTTTCTGTGTGAGCATGTGTAAGAGAAGCAGCGCTGTGTGCTTGGTGTGAGCTGGCTGAGAGGCCGAGCAGGCTGTGATTAGGCTGCTACATGATCCCTGCTGAATCAGAGCCTTATCAAAGACAAGCTGGAGGATTTATGTGTCCAGTTCCTCCCTCCAGTGAAAGCGACCTTGTCCCTCCCTGTTCTTCATTCAGTCTCCACCGTGTGTGTGTGTGTGTGTAGAGCTGTACTTGTAAGAAGACCAGTGATGAATGACACACACACACACACACACACACACACACACACACACACACACACACACACACTGGACAACATCTAAATGGCAGTCTGAAGTTCCACGGCTCAGGGCTTATCCTTCATTGGTAAGTTACTAGGTTTACCATGTGATTTTAAAAAAAGAAAAAAATAATAGTTTTTGCAAATTTATAGAAAAAAATCTAAGGTGTGACATGTATGTAAGTATTCAGAGCCTTTTCTCAGTACTTTGACGATGCACCTTGAGAAGCTGGCACCGCCTAAACCTGCACACTGAATTAGATGTATTTATTTCATAATAACCGTAAAAATTAGCAGTAAGAAAAATGGAATTATCAAGCAATTGATCCTGAGCAGTGGCTGTCAGTATGTTTGAGGTATGCACGGCGTGCACACACACACACACACACACACACACACTCACACACACACACACACACACACACACACACACACACACACACACACACACACACACACACAAGCACAGGCACAGAGACACCGTGACACACACGTACACAAGTCTCCATTCATCATCTAAACATCTAAACATGGCCCGAAATGTGTAGAGAAATATGTCAGAAAGTGGGAAAATGTGAGTCCACAGCGTCTCTGCATAGTCAAACTACACAGGAAACAGCTGCAGTGTGAGAAAACACAAAGTAACGACGGACAAAAGTTTCAGGGTGGATGTCCAAACATGATTAACATAAATGGGATTGATTTTAATGCGTGTAAGTTTGGACAAAAAATGGACCCAGTGTGCAAAGGCCTAAAGGCACTTAGCCCCTGAGGGCTCAGTTTAGACGGATTCAGCTCTAGAAGAGTCCTGGTGGTTCTGAACTTCTTCATACACAGATGACTGTCCACTGGGCTCACTGGGACCTTCAAAGCAGCAGAAATGTTTCTGGACCCTTCCCCAGATTTGTGCCTGGGTACAATACTTTCAGAAACACTGTATCATCTTCCACATCGCCCCCTAATGGACAACATTTTCCAGGAGACTAAGCAGAGTTTGCTTGGAAGGCCCTCACCTACACATTCAGGGCTCTAATTTCGTGGCGCAGCGCAGGGGGCGCAAGCCTGGCACACCCTGCGCAGTGTTAATTTCATGCTGCGCACCGCCGTGCACTGCCAATTTGACAATTTGGTAGACTGTCTGCGCAGAGATGGGTGTGACTGCACACCAGGGGGAGTTGATGGCGCACCAGGGGGAGGTGTCAGCAGATTCATGTTGGCGCTGTGACAATTTTGTGCCAAAACAGTGCACTGAAAGCTCGCCAGCTCCAACCTGGTCTATCCTCAGCGCAAAGCAGAGCGCACCCTCCGCAGCTGTAATTTGGTGACAGGTGTACATGTGCACACATGTCATCAAAGCCTCAGAGGCAGGTTTCCAGAGTGTCAGGCACATTTTAATGCAATAAACAATCACAGCAATCACTATTTAATGTAACTGTCTGAACCAGCATATACATTTATATCTATATTAACTGTCCCGTCACATCTGATGTCAGATTAAAGCCGTTTGTCATAATGGAAAGTTAACCTGACGGCAGCAGGAAGTTTGATGCACATCTTACAATTAATCAATAAACAGCATTAACATCTGATACTGAGTATATATCTGGTTCTCTCATTTCATTTAATTCAAAGAAAAGAGGGAGAGAAAAGACGAAGAAAAAAGAGACAAAATATATGTATGTCACTCAGGATTTACCCGTGATTTCCCATATTTCTCTGTTTTAGTCTTTATTTTTAACGTGATCTAAAAAGATGGAGAACATTATTGTAAGGAGGATGAGGCGGAGACACCAGGAGAGTATACAGTATATCACCAAAGGCTCTGCTATTTGGAGATGACAAACCAGGAGTGCAGGTGAATCAAAAGTATTCTGAATGGATAAGCCAGCTGTTTAACTGTCTCTTCATTTTGTACTCCTATTAATGACAAAGGAACAGATTAAATCTGTCCCGGGAGCTGGCCCACACGGTTAAGCGCTGTGTCCTCCGACGCGCCCCGCTGTTCATTCTCCTGCTGCAGGGACAGCGGCTCTGACTGTCTCCGCTACCGGGTCTTGCCAGCACATTGTTTCCGTGCTGGGGATCACTCAGACTAATCAGACGCTAAGCCTTGGCTGCAGGGCATTTAAAGGCCAGGAGAGGCGCTCATTTGATTGGTGAAAACAGCACTCGGCTGTGTTAAACCCACTCACGTCTTTTCTCCTCCCTCTCTGCCATTTGCGCAGAGGGAGGCGTGGACGCGCACCTCTGCACTCCTCTGCACCTTGACTGCGCCTCTCTTGGCACTGCAGGAAACTTGCAAAGTGCGCCAGTCACGCCCTGTCCGCGCGGCAAATGCTGGGACAGGGCAGGTGCGCCTGCCCTCACGCCTGGTCTACGAAATTAGAGCCCTCAGTTTCCATGTTCTCTGAAAAAACCTGTAAATATTTTATTTATTTATTTGTATTTTCAGAGGGTGATGGTCCAAGTGATGCCTGCCCTCTCTCCTAAATCTCTCTTCTCCACTGTGTCCTCTTCATCCTCACTGTGTCCTTCTCATCCTCACTGTGTCCTCTTCATCCTCACTGTGTCCTCTTCATCCTCACTGTGTCCTCTTCATCCTCACTGTGTCCTCTTCGTACTCACTTACCAGTCTATGTCCACATCCTGATGACCGTCTGTGGAACTTTCCTTATGTGATGTTTGTTTGTTTGTTTGTTTGTATGTTTGCTGTTAGATGTTTCTGATTTAAGTTAAAAAAAAAAAAAAAAAAGTTTTGAAGAATATTTAAACCTTTTGCCTCAGAACAGAGTAGGATTGTCCCGACTGATTCTGTGTGTGTGTGTGTGTGTGTGTGTGTGTGTGTGTGTGTCTGCTCATCAACAGAGCTGCTCTGTCACTGTACTGCTGCTCAGACAGATGTACAACAAGTGTTTCAGTGTTGCTTCCGCTCCACACACACACACACACACACACACACACACACACACACACACACACACACACACACACACACACACACTCCAAATACACACACATGCTGTTATTCAGGCACATGCCAACATGATGCCTCTCTGTGCCTTACAAATGGCTGGATGATCAATGTGTGTGTGTGTGTGTGTGTGTGTGTGTGTGGCACCCTGCCTAACACACAGCTGAACAGATGCAACGCAATAAGCCTGACATTCCCGCCAAACTGACCCACGGCATACACACACCCCCTTCTCTCCCGCCAATATCTGTCACCTCAACCCCTCACACCACACACACACACACACACACACACACACACACACACACACAGCGGGTGTTGCTTGTCCAGCTCAACGTCACACTTCCCTCCTCTGTTTAATGGGAGGTTGTGGACACACAGTGGCCTTGTGCCTGGCACATGGTAGCATGTGTGTGTGTGTGTGTGAGTGAGTGTGTGTGTGTCAGGCAGGTGCTTCTTTTGTCTCACAGACAGTAGCGCTCTTCCAAACAATAGTGCAGAATGGACAGTTGCCCTCTCAACAATGTCATGGCCCATCAGCCCGCAGACTGCTGCACGCCACACAAACACACACTAACACACACACTGTTAATTACATAATATATGATCTGATTCAGCAGCTTCACTCAGCACCTGTTCATCTCTGAACCGTGTGTGATCCTGTCAACAACACAAACTGTGTGTGTGCTGCAGGAACACAGCGTTTAGTGTCCTCCTGATTTTAAGATTTGTCTTTGTTTAAAGATAAAACCTGAAACAACAACACAAGTTTCACCTCACTTGGAAGATCCACCCGGACTCTGTAAGACCTGAAGACCATGACCCTTCACCACCATCTCCCCACAGTCCTGTTCCACCACAGCATAGGCTAAAAACTCCAACCTGAGACATGTACAACTGACACACACTCACACACACTCACACACACGTCGTCCTGATGCGTCTGCCTCTCAGTGATGAAAACAAGCAGACTGCGTGTCTTTGTGCAGATGAAGATGCAGACAAACCTCTCCCTAAGATGTAATTGTTTCTCTTTGTTGGTCAGTGTTTCTCCAGTGTCTGTTGGCCGCGGCGGCCTGAGCCCGACCACCTGTTGTCCAATCGTCCAGCGTGTGTCCAGCCTGCAGTCATGGCTGCACGACAATATGGATCAGTGAAAAAAGTAAGAGGGCCTTTCCCCCCTCGCTGCCTGGTGTTCTCACGCCATCCTCCTCTTCCCACACACCTCCCTGACCTCATTGCATACACTTCATCAACTTCCTTGTGTGTGTGCGTTTGTGTCCTGAAGCGTGGCCATCACCAAGTGGTGATCACTGCTCACCAGGAGGCCTCCGTCTTCCTGCAGAGCTGACCTGCTTCTCAACTCATTATAACATCTTCATGCACACGCACACCCACAGCTGCAGCGACGTTGCCGCTTGGCTTAAACCAAGACGTTTCAGCAAAGACTGACTGAAGGACATGGGTTTGATTTAACTGGGTGATAAACTTAAAATAAAGTCAGACTGGAGTAGGAACCAGGGGTCTCAACAGGTCCAGGAAGCGTATACTGACCAGTGCTGGGAATAACGGCGTTAAAACTAACAGCATTACTTTTTCCAGCAATCACTATTTCAAATCTCATTATGCTGTTACCGTTACTGACTGTGAAATGTGACACGTTGTTAGGTGACCAAAGTGGGCAGACACATTAAGCCTGGCTCACACTACAGGATTCTCGGCCCGATTTAACCCAGATTCGGTCCTCCCGACAATCGGGGAAGAAATCTGGTCAGGGACTAAAATCGGCCCTGACTTTCGGCCAAGATTATCTTCTAGTATGAGCGGTTGACAGATGAATCTTTAGCCCCACAATCGTCTCACGGACGATCGTGGATAATTTTCAAACATGTTTGATATTTGTCTGGATGATTACAACATTCATTCTCACTGAGGATGACAACAGCTAAGAGAGAGATGGAGCCCCTTTACAAGAGACCGGACAACAGACAACAAACGCAGGCTCAGTGCAACTGAAAGGCTCCGGGTCAGCTGACTGCGTGCTCCACTGGCCCACTCGAGCCAGTTCAATGAAGCCTTTAAAAATAACACATAACCACGCTATTTTCATACAGTAGCAAACTGTTGTTTTATCAGTGATGGGTGTGAGATCATGTCATTATTGGCTGATACAGCAACAGTTTCACCTCTGTCCCTCTGTGTGCGCGTAATGGATGAAAGGCACCGTTGCAGACAGCGCCGCTTCTCTCTCCTCCTGTCCCACCAGTGAGCTAAAAACCTCAGATCAAACAACTGAGCACATGTGGTCCATCACTCTCTCTGGTCAAATAATCTTGGTGAAATCCTGTAGTGTGTGCTGGTCAGTATTTTCAAATCTTGTTGTAGAGAAGAGAAGGGATCTGTGAAGATTCTCCTTAAGTGTGAGATACAGAGATAATAATAATACATTTTATTTGTAGAGCGCTTTTCAAGGTACTCAAAGACGCTTTACATAGGTAAATAATAAAAAAAGCATATAAAATAACACAGAGGATAAAGCAGGAAGAAGCAAGACAAAAGAGACAAGAACAGCAAAGTAAATTTCAGAGGCAAATTATACACTAAAAGCATCTTTAAAAAGGTGGGTTTTGATGAGTTTTTTGAAGGTGGAGAGGTTGGGGCATGTACGGATGTTTAGTGGTAGAGTATTCCAGAGGATGGGGGCAGCAACAGAGAAAGCTCTGTCCCCCCAGGTTCGGTGCTTGGTGTCAGGTGGAACAGCGAGGAGGTGGGCTTCAGATGATCGAAGGCTTCGAGAGGGGGTGTAGTGGTGGAGCAGGCTGGAGAGGTAGGAAGGGGCCTGGTTGTGGAGGGCTTTGTATGTGAGGAGGAAGATTTTAAAGTGTATTCGCTGTTTGACGGGGAGCCAGTGAAGTTTCTGGAGGACAGGAGTGATGTGATCTCGGGAGCGGGTACGAGTGAGTAGGTGGGCAGCAGAGTTTTGGATGTATTGTAGTGTATAGAAAAGTAGTAGTTTGTAGTTGTTTCAAGGGGAGGCCGTAGAAAATGCTATTGCAGTAGTCGAGTCTGTAAGTGATAAAGGCATGGATGAGGGTTTTGGCGGTGGAGAAGGAGAGAGATGAACGAAGATGGGCAATGTTTTTTAAGTGGAAGAAAGCAGTTCTGGTAAGTTGGTTGATACGGTGATCCAGAGTGAGATAGGAGTCAAAGAGGATACCAAGGTTGTGGGCATGTAAGGATGGGGCGAGGGAAACATTGTCAAGTGACAGTTTAATGTTTTTTGTGGTAGTGGTGAGGGATTTTGGGCCGATGATCAAAAGGTTAGATTTATCACAGTTCAGTTGGAGGTAGTTGGCTTTCATCCAGGATTTAATGTCTGAGAGGCAGCTGGTCAGGGTGGAGAGGGTTGGAGCAGTGATGGAGTTGGGGGAGATGTACAGTTGGATGTCGTCAGCATAGCAGTGATACTGAAAACCATGACGATGGATTATTTTGCCAATGGGAAGGATGTAGAGAATAAACAGGAGGGGACCAAGCACCGAGCCCTGGGGGATGCCATGGGTCAAGGGAGTTGTGGTGGAGGTACAGTTGTTGATATGGATGAACTGGTATCTGTGAGGTATGATCTGATCCAAGAGAGTGCAGTGCCGGTGATGTGTAGGGTTGATTGTAGACGGGAGAGGAGGATGGTGTGGTTGATGGTATCAAAACCATTAAGATATTTAAAATCCTGTAGTGTGAACCAGATTTTAGTAACGATGAGAACAACCATGTTGACACGTCTTTAACAAAGAGCTGATGCCAAAGTCAACTTTACAGCAACAAATATCACACAGCTACCTGTGAACGTCTGTGTAACCTGCAGTCAGAGAGGATCTCCTGCACAACTTTGGATCAAACCATCTATGGGGGGGGGGACTTTACTGAAAATGAAGGGCTAACTGGGAGAAATTACAAGTTGGGATGGAGTGAGAGACAGGGAGAGGTGGCAGGTCTATCTGACCTGGATCACTCAGACAGGCACAGGACAGGAGCTGCAGATTTAATCTGAGAGAGTGCTGAGCGGTCTGTGGGATTAGAATGGTGTTTTCAGGATGGGAGTACACAGACACCACTTCAGCATCATAGACGAAAAGATGAAACCAGACATGAACATTATGTCTCAGAGAAAAACCTGCTCAAAATCTGAGTTCTTTTTCAAAATTAAAGGTTTTTAAAACAGGGGCGTCACTAGGATTTAGGGACAGGGGGGGCTTCAGCCCCAGGAGATGCAAATGATCAAATGTGTAACAAACGAAAAACAACACATAGAGTAAATAACTGCTCAACATATATGCTAATGCCATGACTTTCGCAGACAACACAATAATAGTTTTGTATTTTGAAGTCAGGTTGATACAATTTTGGCACATAAGTAACTAGAAAAGATATAGAATAGAATTTAAGGTTCTTTTATTAGTCTAAAAAATCTCTTAAAGGTCTTGCTCCTTTATATTTATCAGATTTGCTTTTATCATTTGAGCCAAGTAGGGCTCTCAGGTCATCAGGTAGTCAACTTTAATGGTACCTGAAGTTAGAACTAAAACACTTGGGGAAGCCTCTTTCTATTGTTATGTCCCCCATCTGTGGAACAGCCTACCTCAAGACCTGAGGGTAGCTCCTACTGTTCATATTTTTAAAAGTAAACTCAAGACCTACCTTTTTAGTCTGGCTTTTAGCTGATTGTATTTAGTTTAATTTATTGTTATTATTTTATTTATTTAAATCCTCTTAACCTGTTTTATTTCTCCTTTTTAGACCAGATGTATTACTTCTAATTTTATGACCTGCTCTGCTTTAGCTGTTTTTATTACCCACCAAGTTAGGCTATCTCATTTTACCATATTACTTATTCAAATTTTCTTTTATTTATTTTCAGTGTCCTACAGACAAATGACTCTATCTTTAGACTCACCTTTTCAGTGGAGGTCTCTCCCCTCTCATTCCCTGTGCTTCTCTGCCCTGACTCCTACAGATCAATAGGGATGGCGAAGTGATAATTGTTAATGTATTATTATTGTTATATTCATCACAATAATATGATGATAATAATAATCATAAACTACTGTTAGCAGGGGGCTGGAGTCAATTTTTAGAGGCAATTTACCCAACACTGATACTGACTGATAAACTTTTGAACTCTCATGGTCTAAGATGATATCCTGCTTCAAAGAGCTGCTGAGCTGGTAAAATCCTTGGGAGCTGGTAACTTCACAAGTTTAACTCCCATAACAAATATAGGTGCTTGGTATAACAATCCAGACTCTGCAGTTATTCAGCATCATGCTAACATCTTCTCCAAGGCATATGAAAACAACAACTTTATTCAACCTGTAAAAAAATGTTTCCAGTCAAAAAAACAAATTAATCTCCAACTTTTTTACTCATCACAAACACCAACATAGGGAGGTGGAGAGACAACCAGTAACAATAACTGTACAAAAAAATTTGACAGAGAAAAAAAGTACATCATCATACAATAAACACCTTGAAACCCTTCATGTCATGTTTCTGTCCAGACAACCACCACACTGATGTTCTGCATTTCCTGTGGACAGGTGCGTCCAGTAACACACAACTTTTTTTTTACTAAGGACGGAAAACTCCCAAAGAGACAGGAAAACCTTTTCAAGGCGTGGATAGACTCTCATCTGTCACCTCCTCAGACACGTCCTGTGAAACAGTGGCAGCGTTCACTGCAGTGAAGCTTAGCTAGAAGGCCCCTTAGAAGACCGTTCTTGTCAATACTGATGTATTTATTCATTCATTTTCTTCACTGCTTACCCTGTACAGGGTCGCTGCTGAAGCCTATCCCAGCTGTCATTGGGCGAGAGGTGGGGTACACCCTGGACTGATCGCCAGTCAATCACAGGGCTGACACAGACAGACAACCATTCATGCACACACTCACACCTAGGGACAATTAGCAGTGATCAATCAACCTGGTGAGCATGTTTTTGGACTGTGGGAGGAAGACGGAGTACCCGGAGAGAACCCACGTATGCACAGGGAGAACATGAAAACTCCACGCAATAAGGCCCACAGGCCAAGCTGGGAATCAAACTGGTGACCTTCTCGCTGTGAGGCTTCAGTGCTAACCGTTGCGCCACCGTGCAGCCATCTTCTGATGTATTTAAACAATAAATAAATGAGCTATTTGCACTTTGAGACCACATTGATGAGAAGTGCTTCACAAATAAAATTTATTATTTTTATTAATATTATTATTATTCAGACCCAAGCTGCCTTTTGAACCAGGTTGTAAACATCTTTGTTTCTAATGTAGAGATCTGCTCTTTGGAGTGTGTGTTGTTTCTGCAGCCAGCCTCAAGCACACTCTGAAGAACCGTTTGCTACAGTTTTTATCACCTTAACATTGGCTTCATACTTGCAGACCAGGGGTTGCTGCTTGGTTTCATCCCTTCCTCATATGATGTGACGTCAGCCAGGCACAGGGACAAACAGCTTCATCAGATCAGCCGGGCCAGAGGTCAGACAGGGACACAAACATTCAGCTGGACAGAGGCAAAGGAGAAGTGAAGGCCTGTGAGGGATGAGCTTGTTTGTGGTGCCCTTTTGTGAAAACAGTGAGTGACGTCCATCCTAACAGAGGACACTCAGTCGGCGTTGTTGTGTTATCTCCTCCTAGATGTAAAGGAAGCACATTTTAGCCTTCCTGTTCTGATTATTACTGATCTGAGACCTGATCTGATCCATTCAGGGACTGTTTAATATAAGAAACTGTGACCTTGGAGTTCCCCAGGGATCAATCCTTGGACCATTTTGGCTAAGTTTTCAGATGTATGCAGATGAAACTTTTATTTCTGTGCTTGAGCAAGAGAGCAACCTACAACCAAACCCTCTGCACCAAAAAAACAACAAAACAGAACTTTTACAGCAATGAACTTATTGAGAACAGAGACAGGACAGACACTTCAGTAAATGAAACATTTGGAGGAAAGAAAAAATAAAGGGTTCAGTTTATTATGTGTGTGATTGTCCTTAAATGTCCTTTTCTAAACTTTTCCCATTCAGTGTCACACTCCAACACACACACACACACACACACACACACACACACACACACACACACACACACACACACACACACACACACACACACACACACACACCACTGGGCATATGCTTCTAAAAGCACCTGATTGACAGATTTAGGACACACACACACACCCACACACACACTTCCTCACACACACAGATACTGTTATTACACAGAAAGAATGTCACAGGGTTAACGGGTACTGGTCAGGAAGACTTTAGTCCGCAGTGACAGGCAAGTGTGTAACCAGTGAGGTGAAGGCAGTCAGAGGCTCTGCTTTAAAGTGTGTGTGTGTGTGTGTGTGTGTGTGTGTGTGTGTGTGTGTTTGTGTGTGTGTGTGTGTGTGTGTGTTTGCACTCTGCATGCCTTGATATGAGACCTGCAGCAGGTGGCAGACAGGCTGCACAATGTGAGTGTGTGCATTTTCACGAACAAGTGATTCTGCAGCCTCATGCCGCTTGCACACACACATTCACAAACACACACACACGCAGAGATGCAGCTCAATTAGCTGAACAGTGTGTGAACCCATGCAGAAAACACTATCAGGGTATGATCCATCATGGGATCAGCAGCAGCCTGATATGCTGTTACTGTCCTCTGATGATTCAGTGGTGAACGTGTGTATAGCTCCTCCATATGGTTACATTTCTCATCATCTCCCCACTCTGAGGGTCTCTGCCGTATCATTAGTGGCTTTGAAAGAGGCACAGAGACCACGTTGTTGTGTCTGCCATGTGTCTCAAACAGGAGCGGCAGAAGAAGAAAACGCATCGACTCGAGTTGAAACCAGAATCAGACCCGGTGCTGGGACAAAACAGAGACATTTGGTGGAATTCACCCATGATCTTATCAGTCATAATTAAAAATGGTTTCGTATGGGTTGTACTGGCCCTTTTTTTATCTGAAACACTTCTCCACGGCTCTGTAGTTCTGCGATAACGCTTGATCTCTACCTTGGGAGAAAAAAAAACAAACTGGGTTGTCATGGTGTCATCAGCAATTAGCTAATTAAGTCTTACTTTGTTTTTATCATTTTGTGAGGTGACCTTGGGTGACCTGAAAGGCTCCCCCAAATAAAATGTATTATGATCATCAATAGATGATCCCAGAGGAGACGGTATATCTGAGGTCTGCAGTGTGGTTTCACACTCCTGGATCACGCTGAGCTGACGGTTATCAGACTCTCCAAGACAGAAACGGTGTGTTTGGAGGTGTCCAGCAGGTGCAGAGAGTGTACTCCAGGTCCAGGTCCCTTCTTGGAGCTGGGTCATGAGGGAATGGGAGCAGACTTTCAGCAGGTGACGAGGGTTCCTGTTTGAATAGCAGAGCGTGCTCGTCTTTTTGGACAGGTGTTATGTAACACCCCACAGTGTCTCCCATCCTGTTATACCATGAGATGAGGATGCAGCCGTCGCCTTGAGCAAACTTCCTCTGTCACTCAGCAGTGGGAGAAGGTGAGGGCGTTGCTTCTGTTGAACTAAGGTGGTTTAACTTCCCCTCTAAGTCTTCAACATCTGCGCCGTGTGAGGGGAAAAACCAGCAGGTGAGAGCCGGCAGCAGAGCAAACACAGAGAGACCCAGGCCACGTGCCTCAACTGAAATCTTCCTCCTCTTTTTAACTGCTGTTTGATCTCTCAGGTCTGCGGTTCTTCATCAGGAGTCCAAAGACAACATGGAGACACAGATACACAGACTTTAATTAACACAGTAATAATATGGGCACAGAACTGATGCCAGCAGAGTTCAAGAGGCTGAAGCTAACAGCTCTCTGATGATAATGATGATGATGATGATGATGATGGTGGTGGTGGAATGCTAACTAAAAATCTTAAAGGTCCTTATCATATGCTAGCAGACAAAGGCTAATGCTAACAGGTTTTAGGTCCTGATGTTGAGTAGACAGACTTACTGTTTATTTACTGTTAATTTATGCCTGACGCGTCCGCAGGGTCTGCGCGGCTTTGCGTCCCTGGTCCCTTTCACATTTCCGCGCCACGCACACTCGAAAACTTCTAACCTGCCAGACAGAGACACCTGTACAAGATGGCAGAAGTGGTCGAAGTGCAGAAATACAAGCACCTGTGTGACTCTTCCCACAGAGATCACAGTGATAATGGAGTGGTAAATAGTTCATGGTGTGAAACTTTGGCCACTCTCAGCAGAGAAGAGGAATTGGTTCAAAGAACCTGGAAAAATCTCTGTTAAAGATTTGTTAATGTGTGGTAAACAAAGCCAAACTTCTTCAACTCTAATTTAGTGCTCTGGTAGATGTATGTTTCTGATACACTGCCCCCTGCAGTTTGGAATGGACACCAATAGATGCCACGTGGGCTGTTAAAAAGCATATAAGACAATTACTAGCAGATCTCATGCGTCTCATTTCCGCATGGAAAGCGTAACACAGTCTTTGGGGGGCACATAAATCTGGACAAGAATCAGACCAAGTTTGTGGGGAACAGGTTTTCAGACCTGATATTGAGGTAAAATACACACCGGATCAAAATTTTAAGACCACTTGAAAAATTGCACAAACTTACATTCTGCATTGTTGGACCGTAAAAGGTTTGGAAGCAGAGTTTCAAATGATAAAAAAGAAGTTAGGGAGAGGGAAAAAAAATGGGGGAACAATTTATTGAAAACAACAATTAAGCAGAAAGAGTCTGTTTACCAGCTCATCAGAAGTTTACGACCTTGAGTCATTGGCTGCTATTGACCTCTATAGATGTCTGTTCATTTACAACCATTTCCTGCGTCTATAGAAGTAAATTATGTTTCCAGCATGGGGACGAGGGGTCTGGAGGAGCTGTTAATCAAAATCATGCTCATAAACCACTGTGGGAGAGCCCGGTGCGCTCTCCAGATGAGAGCTCAGCATGGATATGAGGAGAAAATGTGAAGTGACAGAGACACAGCGAGACCATAGACTGTATAAAACATGAACACCCGTCTTTTTCTGACAGGCGCCCTATGGCCTACAGCCATAGGGCGCCTGTCAGTCACATGACCCTCAACTGTGCCTCTGATTATGGGTGCTTGCAATCTTAATATTCTCTGAACGACCGCGTTAGAAAGAAAAAATTTAAAATTAAAAAAAAAAAATTCATCCCCAGTACAGTGGGTGGCGATAGTAAAATTAGTGACTCAGACAGGAGAGGTTTTTTGGACCAGGCTGTAAATAGGTTAATTTCTGCTTTGAAATTGGCTTTTTTTGGCTTGGTATGTATGTGACTTCCGCTACTTCCGGAGCCAGCCTCAAGCAAACACCCGAGAAACTGCTGATTTTAGCTCTTCAGCATTGTCTCATATTGCCAGACTGGAGGTTGCCGCCTGAGCGTCACGCTGCAAGTCAGAAAAGTTCAGGCAGCTCACGCTCCAAATGAGGTTGTGTCGCCGTAGTTCAGAGAGAAAGACCAGCGCCATCGTGAGATAAGACATCAGAGATCATAGGATGATCCAGGACAAGCACAATCTAGAAATGTTGTTTTCTCTGGGTCTCTGTCTCTCCCCTTTTTTTTTTGTATGGGGGGGGGGGGGGTTGATATAAGGAAAAGAGACATGAAAGTAGAGAGTTCACTCTTCTCAGGGAGTTCAAGATGCTCTAAAAATGACTGGTGGTCAATGAGTTAATAGACTAAATCTGCTCAAAAAGAATTACTCATCTGCAGCCAGCAGTCAGTATTAAAATTTCCATGCTGTGAGACTAATCCTACAGGCAGCCCAAAGAGCATAAAACCCCTTCATCAGGTGATGGCATAATGTATAAATATCTGTGTTTCAGTGTCATAGTTATACCCATGTCTGAGTTGTTAACATGGAGGAGGCAAACGGAGGCGAGTGCAAACAGTCAAAACTTTAGAGTAGGACCTAACCTCACGGTCTTTTAGCTCTTATAACACCGACTGAAATCATGCTAACAGAAAAATGCTAGCGGTATTTGATCTCATTACTGTTCTGGAATTTTAAGTGCTAGTGCTAGCAGTTTATAACATGCTGGTCTCAAGCTGAGGTTTATACATTTTTGGCAAGTTTGACACAAGTTTAACATTTAGGAGAAGTGAAATATTGAAAGGTTTGCTTTAGATGAAGAACCTTTCAGGGACACACATCATTAGTTCCTCTCTGGGTAGGAACAGGAACTCATAGTGCACATGTCAAACACAGCTGGGCTTATGAAATGAAAATGTCTTTACAGTTGTATCAAAACCAACAAGACAAACCCTCCAAATTAAAACTGAACTCTAATTTATCACAGCTTAAAGAAACACCTTTCAACTACCAACATGACAACATAAACAAGACGTGATATCTGTGTGTGAGCATGAACAACAAGCTTAACAAAACCAACCTGGGCTCAAAGCATGATGGGAGGCGTATAGAAAATGTTAATGTAGAGTTTCACAGTGTTCCCCTTGTTCCTTAACTCTAACAAGGTGAATATGCTTTACATTTCCCCTGCTGTGTTTGTTGTCTGTGTAAATGCAGTCAATGCTTTCCTTTAGCAGGATCCCTGCCTTAGCTGAGTTATCAGTGTTAGCTCAATCACTTACCTTTAACAGGCTTCAGACCTCCACTGTCCACCGTCCACTGTACATACCTCGGACACAGATGCAAAATGTTTCACAATAAAATAGCTTTGCACTTCCAGGTTTGGTCAGTTTTTCCTGTTTTGTGAGATGTATGAAACTTATTAAAACAAATAAACCAGATAATAACTTTCTGAGGAGTTTCTGTGGATATGCCATGAGTATATCAATGTAAACGGCAAAGTGTGGCAGCGAAGGCTAACGTTTGTGAGGAGTGAAAAATAGATTGTGCCTGTGTCACATTCTGGTTCTTGTTTGATCAATGTCCAGAATTATTGAATACCTCCTGAAAAGAGAACAAATGAAAGTTTGCCACACAAAGACTCTCGCTGTGTTGGATACGTCAGAAAAGCCACATCCCCATTGTCTCTGGGCACGATCACCATAACAAATGAAGCCACTTCTGGGCTGACTGTGGAGGTGCCAAGGGGCAACCTTTGGCTTTAACAAATGAAGCCCATGTGGAGGGTCTAAAAGTTGCAGTTTGTTGACCATCCAACTGAGGCTCTCTTCAGAAAGACCAGAAACCACGTACACACCAAGCAACAAAAGAAGAGTAACAGCATTTAAAAACTGGGCTGCCCTGTTCCCAGAGGGCTCGTCTGATAAGCTCTTTACTCGAACAGCAAACAGTGATTTTTCTGACACAGCTGTTATAATAATAAAAAAATAATAATAATTTATCAATATCATTTGTTATTGATAATTTCTATTCTTGCTTCTTGGTTGTGGCTGCCTGTTGCAGCAGCTCTCTCTTCTTTGTCTGTTTCTTGTAATTTTTAATCTCTTTTTCGTCATCTTTGTATTTGGAGTGGATCATTACTTTGTATGGTTCATTTGTTGGTTGTGGCCACCAAACTGGTTTTGTGTTCATTGATAATTTTGCTACTTTTTTGTCCTGCGTTTGTCTGGAGATCCTCCATGTAACCATGGCTGCATTGTTTACATGTGAAATCAGCTGTCAGCAGCCTGTAGCAAGTCAATGCTAACTGGTGCAAGGCCTGGTGTTTCCCACAAGGCGAGAAGGAGGTGAAGACGACGTGCTGGTTCTCAGGTGTGAGCTAAAAAGTGACGACATCGACGTGTCTGTCCATCCATCGTTATTAGGAACATAAGATCTATCTCCAATAAGATGGATGAGCTAGCCATGCTAACCCAGCAACAGAGGGAATACCAGAGGGCAGAGTGGCATCATGCTATTCACAGACATGGCTAACGGAGCTAACACCACACACCAACGCTACATTGGAAGAGCTTCACCTGCTGTGAGCAGACAGGATCCAGGAGACAGAGACTGAACAGACTGCTGGGGAGGCTCAGTCCTGGACCCTGTGGAGGTGGAGACTGGCTGAACTGGACAATGATGGACAAGCTGTCAGCATCTATTTTCTTATGGAGCACTTTGCACTTTCCATACACTTGCTTAGTTTTGTTTTCTAGATTGCTGCTGTAACTCTTCCTGGATTTCCCCATGGGGAGAAATAAAGATTTTTTTATTCTATTCTATTCCAATAATAATAATAATAATAATAATAATAATAATAATAATAATAATAATAATAATAATAATAATAGCAATAATGATAATAATAAATATTGAATTATGAGTCTACCCAGTTAGAGGCACAGCATACATGACTGACAGGTCTGGCACCCGGTAGCTGTCAGTGGGGAGGCTCAAAGTCCGCCTCTTGAGTCAGAATTTCCAATATGGCCGCCGCTGATGATTGGCTTCATTTTTCTGTGTCAGAAACAGGTGGATGACATGAGGCTACAACCATCTATTATGCAGTCTTTGGGTGACAGACAGACAGACAGGCAGACAAACAGGCAGGCAGACAGACAGGCAGGCAGGCAGACAGACAGACACCTCTTGTAACAGGTGTGCTGAGGGTACAATTTCTCACCCCCTCTATAAATCATTCTCATTTTATTGAGGACCCTCTGGTCTGTGTGTGAGGGAACGTTTTCAGGAAAAGTAAAGATGAAATGTACAATGACTTAACTTCTAAAGGTCAGAAAGGTCAAAGGTCAGAAAATGTGACTAAAACTTAGACTAACCTTTAAACTGTTGACAAAACAAACACTATCCTGCTGAGGAATTTCAGTCATGTCTGACGGTGAGCTTGGCAGGTTAAAATCCCTGTCTGTTATTAATTTACGTGCTCATGATGAAAGGTAGTATCAAAATGACCGTCATCCTGTGACTTTGAGTATTATTTCAAGGCTCATGAAAATGAACATGAACAATGACAAACACACATTTCTCTCTGTGCCATGAGAAAGATGATGCTCATCCTTCTTTGTATTTCCAGAGTCTTGTAGTCTTGTCATCTTTTGGTATAACAATGATGTCATCTTTGTCGGACCAATAACCTCCTGATGGTGAAGTCATGTGACTATAGGATGAATGGAGGTGAGCAGACAGTGGAGCAGGTAAACACTCCCACAGATGTAAAAACATGTCACTTAGCTCCCTCTGCAGACTCTGACAGTATGGATGGATGCAGGTGTTGTGTGTTAGCTGACTGATGGTAGCGTGTTAGCTTGCAGGCGGACTGGGTGGCCTTCAGCTCCGAGACAGACCAGCAGCCCCCACTGGGAGGTTGGGGGGCTGTGTGTATGTGTCCTTTTGTATATGTGTTCCACTGTGTGTGTGTGTGTGTGTGTGTGTGTGTGTGTGTGTGTGTGTGTGTGTGTGTGTGTGTGTGTGTGTGTGTGTGTGTGTGTGTGTGTGTGTGTGAGAGTGTGTGTGTGGAAGATCAAGGGTAACCCTGACCATAGAGGAGGTCAGGGGTGTGACAGTGAGGCTCTCCTAGCGACGCGGTGCAGGAATGTTCTCAGGGCCGGTTCAGGGGAAGTAGGCTGCCCTCGAACAATCACACAAGAGTTAATATTGGCCCTGAAGGTCAGGGGTTAAATGCCTGCAGGTCACAGGATGGAGGAGGGCTGCAACCAGACACGAGGGGGGTTTGGGGATGTGGGGGTGTGGGGGTTTCAGGGGTTGGACTGCTGCGTTGGTGTGATCCAGCATTATGTTGTCTTTACTGTGGGCTCTCCATGGTATAGAGACATACTGTGGCTGTGCTCTGCCTGCTGCCCTCAGGAGAACAGTCAGCATCTCTCTGAGCACCCAGGAGTGTGTGCTCTTTGTTTTTCACCCTGGGGAGGATGAGATGGAGTGACACACACGTCTTAACACTTAGAGTGAGATTACCCTGACCTAATGTTCAAAGAGTCGAAAAATAAAGGACGACTTCTTCATTTTCCATCAGATACAGCAGACCTCTGTGGTGGAAAAGTTTACTTAATCATATCAGACGCTGCACAAACATTATTTCTTAATATGCATTTCATCTTGTCGCATCTCAGAACTTGTCTGGTCTAGAAATGCTTATTGAGAAGAGGAGGGCTATCCTATCCCAAGACGACAGTTTGACAGTTAGTTTGGATGAAGTTGACATTCTTCATTCCTGTAATATTTTTAAATAATGATTCATGTTTCAAGTAAAGTTGAAGCTATCACCTTTAGTTGCCATTATTCTGAGTTTTTCTACAACCACAAGACAACGTTATTCTTTGATATTTTATTTCATCTGTACCAGAGCTGTCTTACATCACAGGCCCCCTGGTGAATCAGTATCTTGTGGTCCTTACTGCAGTGCTGTAAATGTAATGCCCTATAATATCAGAGGGGTTGGTCTCACTGAAGGACTTAACTTTAGAATATTATTATGACTGAACATCTGGCAGTAATATAAATAATAAAATCGTTACAGTAATTAACGTGCCTGAGTTCATTTTACAGTAAAATTTGAAATAACAGTATTAACCCTAAAACACCAAACGTATCATATTTGACACATGAGTTTTAAAAACCTCATCAACATAATGAGATAGTTTCCTTAAAACCTGTCAGAAAAACTAGAAGTCTGTAATCTTCCCCTTGAGGATTAACAGGTTGCTACAGTCAGATGAAGTTGGTTTTTTGATCCTTTTCAAAATGTCTACTCTCATCATATCTTTTTTTCCCCACACACTTATTTTTAAAGTACATATTTTCTGCATTGAAAGAATGCATATTTACTCAAAAAGTTAAAAAAACTACCCAATTTAACAAATGTGACAAAAAATACAGATCATGAACAAAATGACGTAGAAATTATATTTTTAAATTCACTTTGTGAATTTTTTTGGATTAGATTTTAGATTTTAAATTATATTTTTCTGGCTACATTTTGGTGGTTTGGGCTTTCCAGAGTTAAATTGTGAAAAATTGCAGTTAGCCTGTAGAGTGCTGATACAGTATTATAAAATTATTAGTAATTATTGTAAAATCCTGATCATATTTTCAACAATTGAGTTAAAACATATTTAAACAGGTGGTTTTTTGAGTTGGGAAATGAGGTAGATAAAGAAAAAAGCACATGATCAAATGGTTTTTTTTTTTTTTTTTTTTGGAAAAGGGAAAAGAAAAACAAAAAACTTTTTTTGTTTGGACCTAAGTTTTTCTGCAACTCCTTACTTTTCAATCATAGTGAAACTATTTAACATCAAAACTGAATTCTCTCTTATTAGTTATCATTTTGTATTGATTTTTCCAAAAACTCACAAAATAGAAATTTCAAGGCAGACAATATCCAGACATCATCTTCACATCTTTTGTTCATTTTTTATGCTTCAAACGTATTCCATTCATTCTTTTTCTAAAATTTAATTTTAAATGTTAATTGAGGAAAAAGTTGCCTGATCAAGGTTCACTTCCTTGGCTGTTGCACACTTGAGGTGTGCTTCAGCGCCACGATAACATACGTATAACTGCTCGCAGTGTCCTGAGCCAAAACAACTAAGCATAACTCAAAAAGTCACTACTGTTGTAGCCGTTTCCAGGTAGTCCAGGTAGCCATTGTGTTGACTCTGATGAGACCACACGTCATGATGGCGGCCATGCTTGTGCTGTGCTATGATGTGATAGCATATGTACAAGAGGCAACCGTCTGTGAGTTTTGTTCTTATTGGAGCAGTGTGTCTGCGGGCCAGAGATGGCGCTGCAGGGGGGCCAATCGTGCTTGAGTTCACCACAGTGGCCAGTTTGGCCGCGCCCTAAGACCCCCATGACCCGACCTCTGATACGCAGACAAATGAAGCTGTAAGTCAGTTTTTTTTTTGGTTTTTACCAAACACTGTGGTGAGTTTTAGACCCACAGAATTTACAGAGCAGATAATTCAACTTTGAACATTCAATTTAGTTTCGCTTTTAACGAGAATGAGGAAGGTGTAGCAGTGACTCCCTCTTCGGTTTAGAGTTCATCTGAAACAGCTCTGACAAAGTTGAAGAAGATAATATTGAGCAGTCAGAGATTTTCTGCAGAGTTTAGAAAGTGTGCATAGATTTGCACTTTCCTCTCTTCACACCTCCTCCTGCACCCTTTCTGTCTGTACTGACGGTGCATTATGTGGAGTTGAGTCATGCGTCCTGTTTTTTTCCTTCATCTTATACATGTGGTAACAGAGCTGCCACAGTCAGAGCAAAGGAGACTCCACCTCCTCCACTCCCACCCCTCCCCCAGGTTCAGGTTACCGCTGGAGGATGGAATGTATGAATGGACGGCCCTCCATGCACAAGCATGTGGCTGCACACACACACACACACACACACACACACACACACACACACACACACACACACACACACACACACACAAACACACACACACACACGCACACACACACACACACACGCACAGGCCCTGAGCGCCTGGCTTGTTCATTCACAAATATCTGGCAGAGCCTGTCACCTGACCCTTTCCAAACAGAGAAAACCCACAGAGGTAGCGCCGCTCACTTGTGACGGAAGTGCCTTTAAAAGCTGCTGCAGATATGAAGCTCTGCTGCAGTGACCCTGACCAGGAGCTGAGGGAGATGCACATACCTCAACATGAAACACTCTCCTTTGTTAGACAAGACTTCACATCATTTAACCGATCACAACCCTGTTTTCACATCTTTTTAAATCCAAGTGATCCAGAGTTCTGGTGGAGGATTGGTCTGAAGGATAGACCCTCTCATGTTAAAGCTTTGGTTGAACCTCAGAGGGATCATCTTACGCGCTCTCACATGGAGGCAGCTCTCTTTGTTCAGCACTGGTGGATCTCTGCAGGGCTGCGTGTTTGGTTAAAGGCAGTGAGGCTTTTTCACCATTATCTCTCTGAGTTGAGCAGAAAGTACACGGGCACAGCACAGGGCTGCAGAACTGACTGATAAATCAAACACACAAGGCTTTATCAACACACAGGCTGCAGGGTGAATGAGTGAGGAAAAGGAAAAAGTCTGAATGGTTTAGAACAAAACATACTGGGAGACAAATGTTTTTCACCCAAGGCAGGCTGCCCTGAGCCAGCAGGAGGCCGCTCTAACTGTGCTGTAAACATTAAGATGTATGTACAAAGTTTCCTGTTAAAACTAACTGCAGTCCCCCAGGTGTCCACTAGAGTCTGTCTGATGCATTGAGTCAAGGCTGGGCTATGCTCCTCGCATGAAAATGACACACCGAAATGAGATGTCTGGAATCAGCACGGTTCCACGTTCCCAAACTGCAGGGGGCAGTGTATCGTAAATGCACGTCTATCACAGTACCAAAGCAGAGAAGAAGCCATTTACAGTGTTAACTTTTTTTTTGGATAGGCAAAAATAAGCCTTGGCTTCAGCCTACTTCTTTTTCACCATATTTTGATTTTGTTTGTTTGTTTCTTTTTTATTTCTTTTTTTATTTTTTTTGTAAAGTAATTGCACATTACTCATATTCTGTACTGAAGATCAAACTGAAATAAAATACTGATTCATTCCTCTTCTTTACGGAGTTTGGCCGCAATTTCAGAGCAGGAATTATTTATCCTACAGTTGTCATGGTGATCTCTGTGTGAAGAACATAGACTGTAAAAAAAAATGGACGACATCTCGCTCGGCTTGAAGTGAGTTCTCCAAAAATGTCTCCCCCTCGTGGCTGGCTGCAGTATAGGCAAAAAAAATCTGTCTTCCTGAAAAGTTTCGTTTTCATTAATTATTAGAGGTGAAAAATAAGGCGTTACGTCACGTTTAACGATAATTGGCAGCTGCTGTTCTCGCCTATTTTTTCAGGGATTGGAAAATATGTCGGGAGGTAGAGTCAAGAAGTCATTAGACTTCAAAAAAAAAAAAAAAAAAAGATAATTATTATTTTTGTCACCCAGCTCCACTCAGAGTTTTCCAAAATCACTCACAGACTCTGGCTGCACAACTGCTGCCAATGGCTTCAAAAGTGTACAATGGTAAACGGTGGTGCCACACTGTCCGCTCTATATACAGGCTATGGTGAAGGATCTTCAGACACCAGGACACGAGGAGCTTCAGTTCATTGGAAGTTAGAAATTTTCCACTGGAAAAGGAAGGAGTGAGGGGGCGGGGCTGCTAAAATGATGTCATTCGTCCTCACAAAGCTGCGCGAACTTTGTGGACACATCATGCATAAATCAGGCTTCAGTCCCCATACAGTCCCATGTTAAAATAAACTGCAGACCCCTGAGTGTCCACTAGAGTCTGTCTCCAGTCATCAGCTTTGTCAGACTCTGCAGGCTCTTTTCTCTCTTTCTTTCATTGTTGAAGGTTTCCACGTTGGTAGCTCCAGCTTCTGGTTCAGTGGTTGTCCTGAAAACCTCTCCTCACCCCCTCTCTGTGGGAGCTCTCTGCCCACACCTCGGCTCTAATCACAGGGATTGCTTCCCATTGCCCCCGTCTGATAAGCTCTTTCTCTGCAGCAGCAGCAGCGTGGACTGTAAACCACACTATCAATGCCAGCGGCCTCATGTGACATTCCAGCCGACGGCACATCAAACAGAGCTCCAGGGTGAGCCTCGCTCAGGTCTTTACATCCATATCTACATCCGGAGGGCTGAGTGCATCAGGTTTAATGTCTAACCAGCAGGCTGCAAGTGAAGAGCTGCATTTACAGGAATACAAAAGTGAAACTGTCTCAATTTCAGCAGGTTATACATTCATGAATCTTTTTTGTATGATCTGGAAATCATGTGTCTATCAGGTGAGTGGATCTGTCGTCATCAATGCAGCCTTCACCATAAAGAGCAGTCAGGTATTCCTCTTAACAGCAGCGAAGAAGCTGTGTGATTTTCCAGATATAAACATCAAGATAAATAAGTTATAATGCTGATGATCTGCCATTGCTGAATAAAATCATGTTTGTCATTTATTTCTCTGCAAATGATTTTGCTCAACATGTTTCAAAACACATCCCCCTGAACTAAATTTAGACCCTGGTTCCTGCCATCTAAAAACAAAATAGGCCTTCAAAAAGTCCCTAGTTCCTGGGGAAAGTTCCTGCAGTTGAAGGTCACAAGACGTCCCTGTGACTTTGAGTTTTGTAGAGCTCCTTGGAGGTTTTTTGGACATGTGTCTTTGGATTGTGCAGATTTAGAAGACACACTACAGTTTGTTACAGAAACAGAAGGTGTAACAGTCACAGTTTGAAACATCTGTAGCTCTGAGAAGATGACCGTTGAGTTTTCACAGTGACAAATCTCAAACGTCTTACCTCTCCAGAAAAAGAAAAAAAAACACCTCATGACTAACTCAAACAAGGAGCTCCGAGGCAGCACGGGAACGCCCCTCCCCCTGAACCAAGCCTAATTTAATTTGGATCTGGAAATCAAGCACCTACCACATTGCTATTGGGCAAGCAGTGCCTCAGGAAGCAGTGGAAGGGCACGAGGATCAGATGGTATCAGGGCTCTTCCTGCCTGCTGCGGCCCCGCATTAGACATCAAAGAGGCCCAGACCCAAAGGGCTGCTGGGTGACCTTGAGGGTCACTGTGTGTGGTTCTCAGGGTCTACTGGTCTTAGCGCACTCAGCACAGCAGAGGTTGATACACCTCAGACGAAGGGACGCAGGGAGGGACAGCTGTCTGTGTCTAACTCAGTCCTCAGTCAGAGCTTTAAAGGCACATGGTTTCCAGAGGAAGTGGGCTGAGAGCCTGAGTGTTCTGATTGGTCGTATCAGGAGTAAGGCAAGGCAAGGCGAGTTTATTTGTAGAGCACAATTTATACACAAAGCAATTCAAAGTGCTTTACAGATAAAACAAAATAAAATCACAAAATGCAGAATAAAATCACATCATAAAACATAAAAAATGATTAAGTAAATTAAAAGAGAAGAGTGCAGATAAAATACTTTCAGTTGTTGTATGCAATGCTGAACAGAACTGTTTTCAGCCAGGATGTGAACATTGTCAGAGTTGAGGCCTGTCTCACATCTTCTGGAAGACTGATCCAGATTTTGGGGACATAAAACTGGAGAGCAGCCTCATCGTGTTTAGTCCTGACTCTGGGCACAAGCAGGTGACCTCTCCCTGAGGTTCTCAGAGACCGAGTTGGTTCATATGGGTCTAGCATGTCCGAGATGTACTTTGGTGCTAGACCATGAAGACACTTGTAAACAAGCAGAGCTGTTTTGAAGTCTATTCTGTTTTAAAGTCAGTAGGGTGGGCTGCTGCCATGTGGGAGTGGAAAAATCTCAGATGTTCTCCACAGACTCTTTGTCTTTCTCCACAGCTCACCTTCCTCAGCTTGGGTTTCAGGTTTGCAAGTCTCTGTACCTAAATGAGGTTTCATCCTCAGATTTATTCTGCTCCAAACCCAAATCAGGTGTTGGATCTCTCACCTAAAAATATACATCGCTCTAATGAAAATATGAAAATGTGTAAATTTGACATAAACAGTCCTGACTCCTCTCTATCTCACCTCGTCTAACCTCCTCTCTCCTGACTGCTCCACCCCTGATTACCCCGTTATCTGTGAGCAGAGGGAGGTGGAGGACAAACGGATGCTCTTCTACTCAGACTTCACACCCCCCACTAACCAGACCAGAGCAAACTGATGTAGGCGACCCGGTTGGTGCGAACGAGAAGTGATGATGCAAACCTCTAAATTCACGCAACTAACTAACACAGTTAAACTGAAGCAAATCTTTTAGCACAAGCCAGGTGTGACCTGATCCTTTGTCCCCAAGGAGCCCAGCTTGGCCCCACCCACGGGTCAGCAGTCTGGTCAGCGTGAGCGTCAAACCGCTGGAGAAGCAGCAGAGAGACGGCTCCAGAGACGGCTCCTGGAGCTGCTGTGAGCACTTACAATGTTTGGTTGATGACATTTTTCCAGGAGATGACGTAGAAAATACAGTTTCTGAAAAAAAGCTGAAAAATACTGATTAAAAATTAGACAACACTGAAACGTCCCTTGGATGTTTGCTGCACTTCGATGAATGAATTGGCACTAGTTCATGGGAAATGTTGTCCAACCTTTAGTCTCCAGCTTTGTGGCCACGCACACACTGGCTCCATTGACAGGACGGAGCTGCTGATGTCATCTCCTCGTGTCCTTGTCTCTGAGCTGACGACAAAGTGTGATCATATGACGTGCGTCAGCTTACCGACATGCTGACTGCTCATTGCTGACACCATCTCAGCTGTAAATGTGGTACCATCTGTCTGATAGTAGCCTGACATTCAATCAGGTCTTTGAGTCAGAGGACGGAGAAAACTAGAGTTCAAAACCATCTCAAGACCTCAGAGAAATCCTGTCTTCCACTGGCAGAATCTTTCTGTGCTTTACTTATTCTCAGAAGACAGGACAGGGGATAGGCTGGACTTGAAGCCAGACCGGCCTCTGAGGTCTACAGCCTGTGAACATTTATCCACAATATTCCTCCTGAAGCAATCTCTGTGAAGGCACAGCAACTCTTTCCCTAACATCTAAAGGTGACGGTCCAGAGTCTCTTCAGCTGGTCTCTGTGGTGGATCCCCCCTCCATGAAGACATGTGTGGTCCCTCCTCCATTCTTCCATCCCTCCTCCCTCCGTGCTCCTGTTTCGCTGGCTGAAGCTCCCCTCCAACAATCAGGGCCTTCATGGGGGCTGTAATGACAAAATGAAAGCCAGTTGTTCGTCTGTGGATGTTTTAATGACTTTCAGAGCTGCTGTGAAAATGCTGGGCGCAGTCCAAACACACACACACACACACACACACACACACACACACACACACACACACACACACACACACACACACACACACACACACACACACACACACACACACACACACACACACACACACAGGCTGCAGAGCTGAGCTGCAGATATGTTCTTATTTTAATAAAAGTCGTCTCTGATAATGACCGCGATGATGATGATGATGATGATGATGATGATGCACACATCAACTGGTGTAGAAGAAAACAAGAAAGAGAGAAAAAAACAAAAAGAAAACCTGAATTGCTCACTCTGTCTCATCCTCACCACACAATGTCACACGTCTATGCTGAGATGTGTACTTAACAGTGAATCCACTAGAGGGCTCCACTCAGAGTCACAAGCCTAGTTTCCACCAAGCCGTTCAGTTTGGTTCGTCTCAGTATGCATTTTGTGGCGTTTCTACTGATTAATCCTGGGATGGATCCCCAAATAAGCGAGATGAACAGTCCCACTTTTTGGGACCCTTCTTTTGGGGTGTCAGGCTAAACTGGCCCGACCTCATGAGGTGGAGCTACAACACCGCAGACTGTTGATTGGTCAAAAGAATCTTCACTAGTGGTTGTATTTCTCTGCGTAGCACAGTCTTCCCTGAAACCAAACTTGATTGTTCCTTGTAACAGAGAACCACATGCCAATAACAAGGAAGACCAATTGCTGGATGTCTTCATCGCTGCTCTTTGTTTACTGTGTTGTGTTTTTCTTCTTTGGTGGATTTATGAGCAGGGTACACTGTGTTGTGCTGCAATGACGTCACGCTATTTTGTAACTGACACAGCTATCAGCAACTGGTTCACTCTGCCTACCAAGAGGGGCACGGTTCGCTGTGGAAACGCAAATGGGATCAGGCTGTACTGATCGGACCTAAACCAACCAAGCCGAACCGGACTGCTTGATGGAAACAGGGCTAAAAGCCTCTGAAACTAAACATGACGATGGTGGAGGAGGAAGTGATTCTGTGTTTCTGTGTATGCAGCTGGGGAGACTATGAAATACCTCTGTCATGTAGCATCAGAGACAGGAAGTGATCACAAACACAGCAAACAATTCTACTGGATGTCAGAAGGTCACTGTCCAATCAGCTGTGGTGTTGTTGCAGTTTGTCTCTCATCCAGGCTTTTAATTAACTCTCACTGTGCAGTGGTTTTGCCCTTCTCCAGAGTAATGCCTTGTGTTGTCTTGGTCTTGCTTGAACTACCACCTACACTGCTCAACACTGCCCCCATGATTTCCCGTGGTACTGCAATACTTTGTCTGTATCCACAATCATCTAGAAGATGTACAGACAGAATGACGTCAACGTTTCAGCAGAAGGCCTAATCTTTCTGCGTACTCTACAGAGAGTAGGTTGATGGAGAGTGACCATGAGTCCCAGACAGCACCCCTAGAGAAGGGTCTACCTGGAACTACCTGGAACCCCTTCTCCACCAGTGCCCATTCAGTGCAGGTGCTTTGTTGGTTCTAATCACTATTTTCCATCAGCAAGGAGCCAAGTAGGAGCCATGTCCCTGCGACAGCAGCAGCTACAGACGTTGGTGGTGGGGGGCAGCACAACGATGGCACAGGGAGCTCTCAAAAAAAGGCAGAGCTTTTTTTTTTTTTTTTCATCATTGTTTCTTGTGGTGGTCATGACGTCCTTTTCCCAACTGTCCACTACACAGATTGTGCTCGTCTGCGTGTGTTCGTGTCTCTGCAAACACATCAGGTGGAAATCAGCCCCTTGCAGAGAGCAGAGAACAAATGTAAGATTGGTACTAAGGTTTTACCAAATGTTTAAATCTACAACAGTCTCTCTCCAGACACTTCTTCTCATGGAACAAGTGGTGTGATCATTTATCCTGGATCCAGAGGCTGGACTGAGACCAGGGAACAGAGAGTAATATGTGAGGTCTTTGGAAAGACTGAACAGAACTTAACCAGCCTTTATTTGTCAGGTGCAAGTGTCGAAAAGTATCATCTTTGGATAATGAAGTGTGTGTGTGTGTGTGTGTGTGTGTGTGTGTGTGTGTGTGTGTGTGTGTGTGTGTGTGTGTGTGTGTGTGTGTGTGTGTTTGTGTGTGTGTGTGTGTGTGTGTGTGTGTGTGTGTGTGTGTGACACAGGCAGTGATTCTCTCCCAGGAGGGGCTGAATTCCTGTGTGCAGACTCTTCCATATATCCAAACATAAATCTAAAATCTGCAGTGACACCAGGACCCAGCCCTCCTCTACAGACCTATCATTAACATAGAAACACACACACACACACACACACACACACACACACACACACACACACACACACACACACACACACACACACACACACACACACACACACACACACACACACACACACACACACACACACACTCAGCTTAATGCACAGGCTTTTAATCCAGTCGAAAGCCTCTGACATGTGTACCTGCAGGCTGTGGAGCTGCTCTCTTTGTGTTGTGTGGACTGAAGGGACCTGCTGTTAAAATATCAACCTGACAGTTACAATTTTTTAATTGATGGTTGAAACACACAGTGTCTATTCATGTTCTTCTTTTCTGTTCTTTTTCTGTTTCATAGCGTCCAGACATTCTTCTCCAAGGATCCAGGATTTACATTGAAAACCTCGTCCACCTCATGCATGAAGAACAAAAGTAAGAACACAAACCTGCTCCATGCTGTGTGACTAAAGACAATCAGTGTTTAGATTTCCCATGAAGGAGGCCCCCTGCAGCATCTCCACAGAGCCAGCCGCCGTTTGACGCCCCTGACCAACCTGAAGCTCCATTGGTCCATTGAAGGGTCATGATGGCGCCCCCTCCACTGTGCCGCCGTGAAAACATCTCCAGTGGGATCTCCTGGTCATGTCAGTAACGTTGAAGCCATCAGGACGTCCAGGTTCAGGTTTTTCTCCTCAGAGAATCAAACTTTCTTCACCTTTCAGTGTCCCATGTTTGCTGCTCTCTGAAAAAGTCTAAACGGTGAGTTTGTGGCGTTGAAGGAGACGAGGCCTTTGAAGACAGGTTTTCTTCTTAAAGCTCTTCTCTCTCAGATGGCGTCTGATGGTTACTGGGCTGCAGTCGGTGCTAGTTACGACCTTCGTTTGGGTCCAGGATCATCTTGTGTCTTCTCCATCAGACAATCAGTGAAGTGTTTTTGGGTCGACCTCTGGACTTTTTGCTCCATGGTCTTGAACTTTGCTCACACCCATGTATTTATTTATCTATTTGCTTTCTGAAACTCTACTCAGAACGTTTCTAAGATCCAACAGTGCAAAATGTAAATTTGTGCAGTTTTTCAGCTGGTCTTCAAATTTTGACCAGATGTGATCAGGTGTGTATCTGGGTTGGAGTTCCCATCTCTTTTCGTCTAAACTTGGGATGAACTTTGGTTTATTTTGCTGTAAAGACTGGACTGGAAAAAGGGGAAAAGGCAGGAGGAGCAGGAGAAAGCGAAATGTGGCGGTGTTCACTGTTTTTCTGAAGTCACCTGCTGCAGCTGCTCACTGGACCCTCCATGAAACTTACAAACTCTGGAGGAGTTTTGTTGACACGGTGTGAGTGCTTCATTGTCAACATAAGAGGAGGAAAGGGAGGGTTTTCTTCATAATGCCTATTAAAGGTAAGTGTGTTGAAGGCTCTGATGCTGATGAAACGTCTATGAAAGCATTCCTGCGCTGACAAAGAGCTCTGCTGTCACACTCTCTGAGGAGTGCCTTATCACTCGCTTAAAAGTGTCTGTGTTTAGAGAAACTGCCTTGTAAATCCAGTCTGCATTTGTCATCCAAACTGTCCTGAACCTGTTTGACTGACAGCGTGTTTGGCCCAGCAGCTTTTAGAGCTAACCTTTCCCACATGCTGGAGTTAGCGTTTAGCGGGCCGAGCCCTCTAATGTGCCTGTATGGACAGGAATAAAGCAGCTAACAAGCTGTGGCGGTGACAGAATGCCTTGTGGGAAGTGCGAGCACATTCCTTGTAGTTTTTTTCCCACACTGCGCAGACGAAGAAAAATGAATGCTATCTTATCGCACGGGGAGATGCATACGGTGGCTGATGTATGTCTGCATTGTCTCCTGGGCTGTGATCCGCTGCAGTTTGGGTCAGCAGGTTAGAGCTGAGCTCTGGAATCTACTGTGTGTCTGGATTTGGTCACATCCTGAAACTGCCACAGACAAGACCACATTCTTTGTTTCACGACACGCTGAACACGCTGCAGAAACACTGTCTGAGTACATGCAGCATGCAGCAGTCTCAGCTTCAGGAGCTGCTTCTTAAAAAAACATCCTTTCACTTTCATTCAATTGCTGCAGACCAAGCATCATTTCACCACCACGTCTCCATTGCGTCCCGTACCCAAGCCTCCAGCCTGTGAACACACAGTGTGAACACACAGTGTGAGCTGCAGTGGCGTGGATAAGAGGAGGACTCTTCAGCTGCTGGTTTCAGTTGAGCTGCCTGCTGCTAAACCCCCGTGCTTTGGTTTCCCTCCCTGTAGCTGGAGGCTCCGCTCCAGCTGCTGCTGCTGCTGCTGCTTCCTGGTTGTGTAATGAGTAACAGCCAGTGGGCTTCCCCTGCACAACTGTAGCATGCAGCCGGGGCCAGCTGAGGGTCACCATGCAAATACTATGCAAATCATGCAAAGCTGATGGAAATATGAGCGACAGAGCAGCTCCAGGTTACGCAACTCATTTCATTCCTGTGTGTGAACATGAAACCAACACTTTGAGGTGCTGTAATGTCGTCAGAGTTTATGATGTTTAAACAATGTTATCTCTGAAAGGCAGAGAGCTGATGGATCTATGTGGGCACATCTGCAGCCAGGTGTGTCTGCTTCTTGATCTGAGTCAGGAAAAAAGTTTGTCAACTTTTTAAAACTTTTATATTTCATGAACTTGTTTCTTTTTGAACATACATGTGTACAGACATACATGAATAAATATTTATTGTTCATCTTTACAAGAAAGCACATGCCTTATAGAGACTGCACACTAATACACACCTGTTCACACAGTCATGGATTATTCCCTACCCGTCCAAACAAATACACCTTTCCTACCCCTGCTCTTTCTTGAGACTTATGGAAGAAGGTGTACCTGTTTTACAGATGTAATAAAGATTCCAGCAGCAGGGCACTTCCTCTGCAGCCAGTGTTTGTGACAGCCTTTTTATGTCTGTGTAAAGGGTTGTGAGTATAAAACTAAAAGTGAAACCAAAAGTTTTTTTTAGATGATTGTTGCTACCTCCTTCCAGAAAGGCTCATTAAGGGTACGCAACCAGAAAACCTAAGCATGATCATCTTTGCTCCACATTCCCTCCAACAGAAGACACAGGTGCCACTCTCTCTGTACTCTGTAAGTTTCACCCTTGGTCTCCTTCACTCCCAAATGAATCAGGAGAAAATGATCTTTTCATGAAGCTGATTGAGAAAAGCTCACAGTTCTGATCAATCAATCCCTGATAATTAAGGATGCATAATTGATATAAGTTGGATCAATACATGATATCAAAGAGTTATTGTTCTTGTTATTAATTAACCCAATTACAGTAACATCAAACAGTAAAAACAGAGAAGAGTTCTTTCATTTACTCATTAACAGCCTCTCACATTCCAGCAGAGCAGGTGGCCGTGTGCTGTTACAGAGGAGGAAGAAGAGGGACAGAGAACAGTTTAGGGAGGACTCTACAGACGCCTGGAGTCTGAAGATTTGAGAAACTCAGTCAGTACATTAACAGACACACAGCAGTTCCACTAAGGTCACAGTTTGTTCGTAAAGTCACTGCAGAGAAAGAGAATTGGACTTCTGGCTAAAAACTTCTCACTCCACTTCAACAGGTGGCACTGTGTCCATTATATATATATATATATATATATATATATATATATATATATATATATATATATATATATATATATATATATATATATATATATATATATATATATATATATATATATATAACCCTATCAACCACTATCATCTACCTCCTTTTCAGGCTAAACGCTGAGTCCTGCTGAACCAAACCACAGTCTGACAGCAATCACATGATCTATGTGTGTTAATGTGTTACTGCTAAGTCCGTTCACTGTCAGACTTAGCTATTCACATGTAATGTAGTAGTCTGATCTCAGCTGATTTCTTAAGCTGAATGTAAACGTACTGAGTGACTTTCCAGCACTGTGGTTAGCCACCTGTTTCCAGGTAGCAGATCTAGGATTTCAGCGGCTGATGGTGTGTTTGGATGATGAGTATCAGTTTCTCTGGAGATGTATCCCTACCTGTCCTGCATGACATGGCTCCATACATGACTACATACACCCACAGTCAGAGCCACAGCAACGCAATAATCCTCCCTCTACCTGTCATCAGGTGCAGGCTGTTATATATTTATGTTCATGTATAAAGTCAAAGAGCTTGCGCTACTCAGTTTTCCCCCTCCATACAATACCCAAAGACAACACTCATCCAGAAAAAATCAACAGCAATTTTCTTGGTCAGTCTGCCTTTTAAAGGTTGAACCATCAGTATGAACCATCTGGATCACTCAGGTCATCGAGACCAGGTCTGCTCTCTGTCTGCTGAGTCCCAACCAACCATTTTAATGCTCCAAATATCTGAATATCAGGTGTATCATCAAGTCTTCTGAAACTCAGCTCCATTCAGATTCACCTTTTTACATCTGCTTTTTTTGTTAGTTTGATATTTGGAAAATTAAAAAAGAATATTGTAACATTTATTTTATTGCACTGTAGCATTTGTGCTCGCATTTCTTAATCTGTTCATTTTTGGAGAATGCTCCACAAAATAAACAGATTTTAATAACAGATACAGGAGGTTAGAAATAGGCCTCCTTCAGCACATTTGTTAGCGCTTACTTGTGACTGCAGCTTTGTTTATGGACAGTTCAAATCCAGCAAAGTTTTTATCTAACACACAGAACCAGGGCTAGACAAGCCAGCAAGCGTCGAACTGACTTTAATTCTGAGCCATGTGTAGAAGAATAAAAACAGACTACAGTCCGTGTCACTTTGTGACTCTCTGTAAGCGCTGTGTCACTTCCCCTTATTCCTGCGTTTCCCTGGATCACTCACGAGCCCTGTCGTCTGTCTGTACTCAGAAGTCTGGTCTTTCTTTTCCTCTTCCAAATGTAGCTACTGTGTCTTTTTCCTCTTTTTCCTCTTTTCCTCTACAAACACACCACAAATTGCGCTGTGTGTGAGTTCAGACATTTTCCCAGTCAACATCAAGGCATGCACACACACACACACACGCTGACCACACACCCCACCCGCTCCACCACAGCACAGGACCAAGGCACGCTACCGCGCTGTGTTTTGCCACTTTTGGTCTTTGCTCTCTGGTCCTCTGAGGGCCTGAGGTGACATGTGGGTAAATATTTGGATGATGGGACCTGGCACAGTTTTCCCTGTCTGCCCATGTGACCAAGCTGCTCCAAAGACCAATACATGTTTACGTGTAACCGTTGTTGCTTACAACCACTGTGAGAATCAGACCTTCATATAAATTAAACAGAATAAACATCTTAACCAAAATATTGTTTCAATCCAACACAGAATAAATCCCCCTAAGCTACAACTGAATTATTATTATGTTAAATATTCACTCCCAAAGTACAATTATGCAAATAAAACTGGTCTCTAGCAGAATAATGTTATAATGCGCTGCCTTTGACCCTAAAGAGCTCAGTGTAGCACTGGGGCTACTATTTGCATATTCATTTTTGGGCGGCAGTAAATCTAAAACCAAATACAATAGATTGTTCATTTTTTTGGGGCATAAAACTTGGGGAGTTACACTAAATATTTCTTACATTCATCATGACTCAGAGCGCTTTTTCGTTGCAGTGATGAGTTTGTAAAAATACACATTAATTAAAGTTCACAAAACAAAAATCCATTTACAGCGCTTACAACTTAAAGATGCACGTCATCACATGGTCATTTGTGTTTTTCTACTCTGAAATTTTATCTCAGTGAAAAGGGTTTTAATTTGTTTTTAAACACACTATGCGATACTTTACTGTACTTTTGTATTTTTTTCTTTACGTTGATGTCTCTTTGCTCATTTTGTCCAGTTTGTTTTCATTTTTTACAGGTTACAAAACTGACTATATCTCAAAAAGCAAGTTATGTACGGACTCCAAATACATTTTCATTCTTTTTGTTATTTTATGTCATCTTGTTGGCTCAAGTGAGGTCACCACAAAAACTGCTCCCCCTGGTGGCTGGCTGCATTATAGGTCAAAAACTCTGTCTCCCTGTTCATTCCAATGGAGCTGTAGTCACACTTTAAAAATGAATACACCTAATAGAAATAATGCATTGTGTCAAACAATCATGCATTGTTTGACATAATGCATGATTTTAGACTCTATAAAAGGACAAAAAGACAAAACAGATCCAGGTGGACTGTGTGATACTTGGGGGATAAAGGTTTCAGCCATAGACTGTATATAGAGTGGACAGTCTGCGCAGTAGAGACTTTGACAGATTCTGGGAGAATCTGAGTGGAGCTGGGTGACAAATATAATAATTATTTTTTTCTTTCAGGAGTCTAATCACTTCCTGACTCTACCTCCCGACATATTTTACATCCCCGAAAAAATACACAAGAACGCCAGCTGTTAATTATCGTTAAACTTGACGTAAAGCCTCGTTTTAACCTCTCATAACTAATAAAAACAAAACTTTTCAGAAAAAAGAGGACTTGAATACAAGACAGCCAAATGATATCTTCAAATCACATACAACATACAACAATAACTAATTGCTCAATTCTAATAAATATATATATCACATATATATATATATATATATATATATATATATATATATATATATATATATATATATATATATATATGTATATCACATACATATATATATATATATATATATATACATAACATATATATATATATATATATATATATATATATATATATATATATATATATATATATATATATATATATATATATATATATCACATACATATATATATACATATATATATATCACATACATATATATATACATATATATATATATATATATATATATATATATATATATTAGAATTGAGCAATTAGTTATTGTTGTATGTTGTATGTGTCATATAAACTTGTCATAGAGTGAATGAATCATCTTAATAGAGAAATTGTATTCTGTTTATTTTCAGTATGCAAAGAGTGAGGAAGAGAGTCACTAACAGAGGGGTTCCCCTCAGTATTTTGGAACAAGCCTCAAATATTATTACAGTTGAGGGCAAATCAGTGAGGGCAGTTGCCAAGGCCTTTGACATATGCCACACCACATTGTTCAGGTTCCACAAGGAAAAAAAAGAATCTTGCAAGCACGGCATCAAAAAATAATGTTGCAAGTTATTCCATTCTTTTTGTACCAAAATGCAATATTGAGTTTTTATAGCTTCAGTAATATCTGCACATTGACTCACGGTAGGCCCATGTTTAAAACTTGAAAAATTGAATTTGAGCCCACTCTGGGTCATAACATTAGTATTTGTCATATTTAGACAAAACACTGAGGATAATTAGTGAAAAATTAATGTTTTTTTATATATATATATATATGTTGCAACCATACCTGATCTGTGTTGCAACTGTCCCCAGGTTTGGGGTCAGTTGCAACGTCTGAATTCCTCTATTCAAATGGATATTCTGATTAATATGTTAAATGTAGCCATCTTTAAATGGTATGGGCATTTAGCAGACAGATGTAGGTTTAATATGTAAAGATTTGGTGAGACTAATCCAAATATTCTCTGAGTAACTGAGAGTAATGTAAAAAGTGTTGCAACTGTCCCCAGTCTCCCCTACAACAACTGTACTAACTGCATTGTTGTTAACTGTTGTGGCACCAAACTCACCCCGATGATCGAGCATTATCTTCTTATTTATACTAAAGCTCTTACCTAAGAGAAATAAGTTAGTTTAGTTAGTTGTTTAGTTAAACAGTGAGTACAGTTGTAGTGAAGATGTGTGCTGTGATTTTGTCTTTAGGCGTAACATCTCACTCTAACTTTACCCAAGTCTACAAGGGGGGGAACCCGGAGTTGTCACTGGGGGAGTATACCGTGCAGTATGATAACACTGTATGATAACATGTTGAACACCACAATGGAAATTCGGTGAGCTTTTATGTTGGTACTTTCTGTTACCGGGAGTTTCAATTTGCATATTAGTTAAATATTTTGTTGCGTCTGAGAGATTAAGACTTACCATTAAGATTTAATATTTAAATTTAGATTTAGGTTTAACATTTAGATTAAGATCTAGATTTAACATTAAGATAAAATATCTAAATTTAGATTTAGGTTTAACATTTAGATTAAGATTTAGATTTAAAATTTAGGGCTCTAATTTCGGGGCGTAGTGCAGGGGGTGCAAGCCTGGCGCAGCCTGCGCAGTGCTAATTTCATGCGGCGCACCACCGTGCACTGCCAATTTGACAATTTGGTAGACCGTCTGCGCAGAGATGGGTGTGACGGCGCGCCAGGGGGAGTTGACGGCGCACCAGGGGGAGGAGTCAGCAGATTCATGTTGGCACAGTGACAATTTTGTGCCAAAAAAGTGCGCTGAAAGCTCGCCAGCTCCAACCTGGTCTATCCTCGGCGCAAGGCGGAGCGCACCCCACGCAGCTGTAATTTGGTGACAGGCGCACATGTGCGCACATGTCATCAAAGCCTCAGAGGCAGGTTTCCAGAGTGTCAGGCACATTTTAATGCAATAAACAATCACAGCAATCACTATTTAATGTAACCGTCTGAACCAGCATATACATTTATATCTATATTAACTGTCCGTCACATCTGATGTCAGATTAAAGCCGTTTGTCATAATGGAAAGTTAACCTGACGGCAGCTGGAAGTTTGATGCACATCTTACAATTAAACAATAAACAGCCTTAACATCTGATACTGAGTATATATCTGGTTCTCTCATTTCATTTAATTCAAAGAAAAGAGGGAGAGAAAAGACGAAGAAAAAAAGAGACAAAATAAATGTTTGTCACTCAGGATTTACCCATGATTTCCCATATTTCTCTGTTTTAGTCTTTATTTTTAACCTGATCTAAAAAGATGGAGTACATTATTTTAAGGAGGATGAGGTGGAGACACCAGGAGAGTATACAGTATATCACCAAAGGCTCTGCTTGGCGATGACAAACCAGGAGTGCAGGTGGATCAAAAGTATTCTGAATGGATAAGCCAGCTGTGTAACTGTCTCTTCATTTTGTTCTCCTATTAATGACAAAGGAACAGATTACATCTGTCCCGGGAGCTGGCCCACAAGGTGACGCGCTTAGTGTACTCCGCTACCGGGTCTTACCAGCACACTGTTTCCGCGGTGCTGGGGATCACTCAGACCAATCAGACGCTGCGCCTCGGCCGCAGGGCATTTAAAGGCGAGGAGAGGCGCTCATTTGATTGGTGAAGACAGCGCTCGGCTGTGTTGAACCCACTTACAGCTTTTCTCCTCCCTCTCTGCCATTTGCGCAGAGGGAGGCATGGAAGCGCACCCCTGTGCCTATCTGCGCCTTCAGTGCGCCTCTCTTAGCACTGCAGGAAACTTGCAAAGTGCCCCGATCATACCCTGTCCGCGCAGCGAAGGCTGGTGCAGGGCAGGTGGGCCTGCGCTTGCACCTGGTCTTCCAAATTAGAGCCCTCAGATTTAGATTTAGATTTTAGATTTAACATTTAGATTTATATATATAGCATTTACGTATGACATTTAATATTTAAATGTAACTATTTAAGATATTTCTAAGATGACACATTTTGCTCTTAATGTCATAAAAGGTCACTAGAAAAAAATCACACCTGTTTTTTTGCACATGGTTTGAAGTTAAATGTGACAAAAATGTTGCTGGTTTTTTAGGCATGTGCTGCTTTACAAACGATGCCCCATAAGAGAGAGAGAGAGACAAGCTAACACAATGAAACAGGAAGTGGAAAATGGTAGAAAGAGGTAGTGAAAGAAACGTATCACACAGCATGTAAAGAGATTAAAAATATGTTTCGACAGACTTGCACATGGCAGGTCTCTAAGGGCTCAGTGAAGCAGTAGATGAAGACGTTATTCCACCTTACATTTTACCCTATCAGACAGAATTTGTTTGTATTGTGCTGTAACACTGACTGATGGAAGTTTGGAACAGTGTGGCCTGGTGTTAAACATGCTTTGTTATGAATCCTGCAGGAACATGGTTTCAGAGCTCAGCTCAGCCTGGAGGACACCGTGCAGAAAGCATGTGGGAAGGATGTGGAAATTAGCTCGCTGTTTATTTAGACACAGAAATAAAAGCATGAAGTTACAGAGCTGTAATGACACACCTGATGTTCCTTCTATTACGCTTATTTACGGCACCGCGGAGCTCTGCAAGAACGCAGGCCAAACTTGTCATCCTGTTCCCCAACCTGCTGCTGCTGCAAAACACTGAATTCACTTTTACCGACTTCAGAGGGACAAGTCTCGGCTGCTTAAGCTAAGAGCTCTTTAGCTCTTAAGGCATTTCTCACTAAAAGAGGGGTCATTTATAGCTGTCAAGAATAGAAACATGATGATGAGAACAGAAAAAGAGTTAGCAGACTTTGTGGAAGATGCCCATTCAACATGAATGAGCTGGAGTGGAAAAGTGTGTAGAACAAAGCCTGCTTGTCCTGGAACGTCCTGCCTCACCTCAACCTAATGCCGACATAAATATGAATCAGATCAATAAAAAGCGTCTTATTCACTTAGAGCACAAAGCCTGAATTATACCGTCAGCATCTGAACAGCCGCAAGGGCTCCACTGCATCAAATCTCATCATCTGCTCATTTCCTCCTCAGCCCCTATGTGCATGTCCATGTAAATGTATGACTGAGGGGCTATAGCCGCTCATACTGTATACATCTGCCCACACACTGATCTTCATATCTCTCTACAGCCAGGATGAGAGGCAGAGTCCAGCCTCTACCGTGGGGAGGACCAGGGGAGTCAGGTACAAATACAAACCTCACCCCAACCTGTGTGTGAACACATGGCCCCTAAGTGTTGACCTTTGACCTTTAGTGACCTTTAGGGTGTTTGAGTGTTGTCAAAGTTTACTTAAACAGATACAGCAGAAAATTTCAGTCTGCCTTCTGTCACACCAAAAATGCTAACGAGGATGTCGTAAGAAGCTGAGGGAGAAGTTACTGGTTTGTCATTAGATCTCTTTAAGGGATTTCATCAGTGGTGACGATGCAACATCAGCAACTCCATGCAGCTTCACTTCGCTGCTCTGCCCACTACTCTTCTCTAAACCTGACTCTTTGACTCTCTCATCTGTTGTCCACTGATCGTCCACCAGGTTTTCACCACTGGTTAGTTTGGTTAGCGTCTCCACAGATTGTCCATTTGGGCTTACAGAGGGAAAGCTTTGCAGTTGAACTGGAATATCTTGCTTCTAAATATCTATAGAGTTTAAGCAGTTTTTAAAGCTCATCAACTCCTTAGCTGTCTGTCCTGTGAACTGTTTTAAAACATTGACCTGCTGCTCTCTTTGACTCAAACAGTCCCCACAGAGGTAGAAACTAACACATCCATAACTAACCCCAACCCATGAAACAACAGCGACAATCAGAGCACTGATTCTACAGTCTACTGTCCTGTTGCCATCTGTACTGTGCCCAAGCATGCCTCAACCCTCCCACCCCCCTTTGTGCGTGGTACACTTCATGCAGGAGCACAAGCATGTGGACGTAACAAGGACATGTCGTATACTTGCTCCAGCCGCTCCTCTTAACAGCCGTTTTAAACAATGGTGGGGGTCTTAAGAGCTGTGTCAGAGTAAAAAGCCCTAACATAAGCCAAAAAGTCACTTCAGTCATATTTGTGTTCTCGGTGTTCTCCATCGCACTGACTCTGTCGAAGCCGTGCTTCATGTAAGCAGACGCTTCATGATGACGTAGGTGGAACATGCCTGTGTTGTATTACGATGTGATGACATTTGTAAAAGAGGCAATCATGCTTAAAGGGACAGTTCGGTTTTTTTGGAGTTGGGCTGTATGAGCTCTATGTGACCACTAAGGACACTAGATTCAGTAGAAAGGTGTCTCCTCTCCCTCAGTAAGACACAGACTGTAATCGATGGTGACAAGGAAATAGACGCTAACAGGAAAATACCGTACCGGATTCAAAGGCTATTTTCTCTGCCTGCAAGAACTAAAATCAAAAAGTAATACCACAGTTTAAGAGTACACTACATAAAATATTTTTCAAGTGCATTAAGTCTTCGGAAATATAAACATTTATCCGGACCTAACTAACTGGACATCAAGATGCTAAGTGTTACTGCTGCCACGACTGTTGTTGTTGTTGTTGTTGTTGTTACAGGACACTCCAGAATTCAGAAGAGCAGGGAAATCTGTGTGATGAGTTATACAGACGGTTTGAGAGCCAGCAGTGTCCTCAGACAAATCCTGAAGAGTGTCTGTCACCAAGTTCCACTCGTGACAGCAGTAACACTCAGCATCCGTGGGCATTGAGTCACAGCTCAGACATTTACACCACTGAGTATTTCCGACTCTGTCTTGATGTCCAGTGTCCGTGGATGTTTCCTCTGTATTCCTTTCAGTCTCCATCTGTAGCAGCTCCTCTTCTGTGTAGCTACTTCGGTTCATACAGGTATCCTTTTGGTTCCAAAGTGAATGGAACTTCATCGTCGCTGTCATAGTCACTCATTTTGAATTTCCTACGCTGCCTCACAATCCTTAGAGTACAAACAAAAGAATTACGATACTTGATCAAACTTACACGAGGCTAAAACCAGCGCTCGAAGCATAGCTTGTTTACATTCCCTACAATTGAAAGGAGGAGGGGGGATGGAGCGCACTAGCGCTGCGCGAAAGGATAAATGACCAGTTAGTTAGGTCCGGATAAATGTTTATATTTCCGAAGACTTAATGCACTTAAAAAATATTTTATGTAGCGTACTCTTAAACTTTGGTATTACTTTTTGATTCTAGTTCTTGTAGGCAGAGAAAATAGCCTTTGAATCTGGTACCGTCTCTCCCTGTTAGCGTCTATTTCCTCGTCACCATCGATTAAAGTTTGTGTCTTACTAAGGGAGAGGGGACAACTTTCTACTGTATCTAATGTCCTTAGTGGACACATAGAGCTCATACAACCCCACTTAAAAAAAACTGAACTGTCCCTTTAAGTCTGGTCCTTAATGGAGTAGTGTGACCACAGACCGTACTGGCCAGTGGGGGACCAACAGAGTGTGAATCTGGCACGTTACAAATGGACAGTGTTTCTGTGCTTTGAGAGAGCTTTGATGCAAAATGTGAAGACTTCTCCTCATTTCCTGTGTCTCTAACTCTTTTCCCTCCATGAGTTCCTTCATATTTTTTTAATGAAGAGATAAACTGTAATGTGAATACCATGCTGTATGCAGACTGACACTGACTGTAATGCTGGTGTATGGTGCTGATGCAGGCTACAGCAGCTAGCTCCTTGCTAACACAGTGTCATCAGCACTGATGCTGCATCTGTCTCTCAGGCTGGTCTGACATCTTTCTGTTTCTGCAGACATCAGTCAAAGAGTGGGCACCCAGGAACAATCCTGGAACGTCTGCTGACGTTTGAGCTCCATTAGAGGAGATCTGTGAGGCGGCTCATGATTGGAAAGCACAGTCCAAACTACCAGCTGTAGTTGCACACAAACACTGTGCAGCAACAGTTGTGTCTCAGAGAGCTTGTAAGCTGTTTTGTTGATCTGCCCACCGGCTGAGTTGGATGCAAACACAAGCAGCTGTTACGTAGGAGGGTCTGCCACCCAAGAAGGCCATGATATGAAACCAGGGAACATGAAATACACAATCAGCCGTGGTCTATCTGTGTGTGTGTGTGTGTGTGTGTGTGTGTGTGTGTGTGTGTGTGTGTGTGTGTGTGTGTGTGTGTGTTCATCCACATGTGTAGAGGTGACAGATGTGTGTAAACTGATATCACTTAACAAATGAATATTGGGTTGGGTTCAGGCTTATAGATGTAGAAGATGGAGAGCTGTCGTCTCTGAGACCAGTCTGGGACAGTAGGGACTCTGCCCTGATCCTCAACTGCCAGAAATTAAACAGATGGACACAAAGAAGAGACGAAGGCAGTTAAACGGAGTTAGAAACCACAAACTAAAACCAGGGTCCTCTTCCATCATTCCTAGCTGCAGTATTCTGGTGATAAGGTCTGCTTTGAAGACTGATTTCTTCAGATCAAAAATCAGTTTTTGTTTTGTTCCCCTATGTCCTGCACCTTGGGACTGTGAACTGTGTGGGGGAAGAAGCTAAAGCTTGTTGTGTGAACTGTCTGGTGTCAAATGGAGAAGAGTCGACCTGCATGTCCCTGTAAACCCTGTCCTCAAGGTTTCGGGAAGTTTCCATCTAAGAAGGGATTTCATGAATCCTGCGAGCTCTTGGTAACATGGAACCCAGACAAGCATTATTTGAAGTCTTCATTGTGGGAGAGTATGCTTCAGGTGGTGGCCCTGTCATGCAGGTAACCCATGATTCTGCAGATGGACACAATGAGTGATGGAGGTGGTCCTGGGGTCTGGAAGCAGCTATAAGGTCAGTACCTTACAGCGGCTAAGAGGGCCTGAAGAAAAAAAACATCAGGTGGCTCAGGAGGGGAAGCAAAGATCTTCTGACCCAGATTGACAGTATTTTCTGGCAGTGGAAGAAAAACTATGAGGGACTATCCCCTGACAAAGGTCGCTGAGAAAGCATAAAGGCTACCTGGTGGTAAGGCATCAGGTATAAATGAGAGACCCCCAAAAACAAAGGGCCACTATAGGGTCTCTCTCTGGGGGTTGTGTGGGGGACTACAGGGGTGTGGGGTTCCAGGGCTCTGACTCCAAATGATCTGGTCCAAGCAACAAGTCCTTCACATGAGGCTTTACCTGGAACCAGACAGACAGACAGACAGGCAGATAGGAAGACAGACAGACAGACAGACAGACAGACAGGCAGGCAGCCAGATGGGCAGACAGACAGATAGACAGGCAGGCAGACAGGCAGGCAGGCAGTCAGGCAGACAGACAGATAGGCAGCCAGACAGACAGAGAGACGGAAAGACAGACAGACAGACAGACAGACAGACAGACAGACAGGCAGGCAGGCAGACAGACAGACAGACAGACAGGCAGGCAGACAGGCAGGCAGGCAGTCAGGCAGACAGACAGATAGGCAGCCAGAAAGACAGACAGGCAGACAGACAAACAGATAGGCAGACAGACGGACAGACAGACAAACAGATAGGCAGACAGACGGAAAGACAGACAGACAGACAGACAGACAGACAGACAGGCAGGCAGGCAGACAGACAGACAGACAGACAGGCAGGCAGACAGGCAAACAGACAAACAGATAGGCAGACAGACGGAAAGACAGGCAGACAGACAGGCAGGCAGGAAGACTGACAGACAGGTTTTATCCTTCATCCTTGATGTCAGGCTGCAGTCGTTCCCCTTACAGCTGTTAGCCAAACAGACCTGGAACCAGACAGACTGATAGACAGGCAGATAGGAAGACAGACAGACAGACAGACAGACAGACAGACAGATGGGCTGCCAAATGGGCAGACAGACAGATAGACAGGCAGGCAGACAGGCAGGCAGGAAGGCAGGCAGACAGACAGATACGCAGCCAGAAAGACAGACAGGCAGACAGACAAACAGATAGGCAGACAGACGGAAAGACAGGCAGGCAGACAGGCAGGCAGACAGACAGATAGGCAGCCAGAAAGACTGACAGGCAGACAGACAAACAGATAGGCAGACAGACAGAAAGACAGACAGACAGACGGACAAACAGATAGGCAGACAGACGGAAAGACAGACAGACAGACAGGCAGGCAGGCCGGCAGGCAGGTAGACAGACAGACAGACAGCCAGGCAGGCAGACAGGCAAACAGACAACCAGATAGGCAGACAGACAGGCAGACAGACAGGCAGACAGACAGGCAGGAAGGCAGGCAGACAGACAGATACGCAGCCAGAAAGACAGACAGGCAGACAGACAAACAGATAGGCAGACAGACAGAAAGACAGGCAGGCATACAGGCAGGCAGACAGACAGATAGGCAGCCAGAAAGACAGACAGGCAGACAGACAAACAGATTGGCAGACAGACAGAAAGACAGACAGACAGACAGGCAGGCAGGCCGGCAGGCAGGTAGACAGACAGACAGACAGCCAGGCAGGCAGACAGGCAAACAGACAAACAGATAGGCAGACAGACAGGCAGACAGACAGGCATACAGACAGGCAGACAGACAGACAGGTTTTATCCTTCATCCTTGATGTCAGGCTGCAGTCGTTCCCCTTACAGCTGTTAGTCAAACAGACAGAGATGCAGGCTGTGGTTAGTTTGTCCTCAGGGGGTTACAGTTTACCAACCTGTCTTCCTCCTGACCACCTTTAGCACACACCACATCTCTTCAAGCTGAACCATGATGGCCCCCAGCTAATTGTTGAGCCAACTGCCCTACACCTCCCCATGCAACTGTCCCATTCCAGTCTGGATGACCCAGTCTAATCTGTGTCTGTGTGACCAGACCTGAGCTGATGGTCATGCTCAAAGTTACATTGGTGTGCTGGAGAAAAGAAAAAGCTTGATTTCACATGTCAGTGTTGAAATCCTGGATAGTGCTCAGAGAAATCCTGACTTTGTGTTTCTAACATGGTGAAACGTTTCAACATGAGTGTGTTGATCAGTCATTGAGTCACTGTAAGTTTACACATGATGGTAATGAATACCTCACCTGCTCAGGCACGCTTTCCTCACCAATCAGAAGTTGAAAGTGAATACAGAGGAGGAGAAAACAGGGATGAGAGGGAGACCTATATTTGTGTTCTTTGAGTTTTTTTTTTAAATACAACAGAGACTGCTCTTCTTTGGGCTTCATCTCATCAAACTTTCAAACTTAACTGCATCTAAAAAACAAACTGAATCCAGAAAACAGTCAACCTCCCAGAACTTCACAGGTTTAACCACCGGACTCTTCTACTACAGAGCCATGCTGCTGTAATACATACAGAGTGTGAGTTGGCATTGTCAAAAGACCAAAGTCACATTTTAACACCTGGTTACCACTTTAAATGGTTCAACTTGAACCTATGTTGTTGAGCCTATGCAGTGCTCTCCACTACAGAGTCATGTCTAATTCCAAGTAAGTCTCAAGTACAGCCTTTTTAATTATAATATCAGAAAAATCAGACGCTTCTTGTCTCAGAGCAACGGAGGAAAAAGGAGTCCACTCATATCCTCCAGATTAGGCTGCTTAGCTGTCCTAACAAGTCTGTGGCTACGTTTACATACAGTCAGTGATTGGGTTTCTGGAACAGTCAGAATAACCCGTTCACATGCATGAGCAAACAGATTTCTTATGGTATCCCTATCAAAATGGTGACGCAAAGGCAACATCTTGTTGCACGGAAGACATCATGATGCTTCATCCTGCTGTATCCATAGCAACAACAGCAGCAGCAGCAGCAGCAGCACAGCGGACTTTCTGCACTCTATT